>NC_046659.1:64392654-64402287 GCF_010883055.1 Belonocnema kinseyi
CTCGCACGAATTTCAGAAGCTCTTTCTTAATAGCGCCACGCTGCCATGAACGCCTCGTTCAGGAGTAAAAGTGTAAATTCATATAATCTTTGAGCGGCATTATTGAGAAAGTCGGATACGAACTTTGGGCGAGTAGAGGAAAGTGCAGGGGTGGGGACAGAGCCCAGGTTCGGATTAGGATTAACAGGGCTATTAGGAGCGGCATTATTGAGAGCGACATTATTGAGAAGGTGGATTGGTGCTATTATATTGATGTATTGGTGCTTACAATAAATGATTATCTACTACAGGTTTATCACATAGTTTAGGGTGGTCTCCCCTACTGGGAGTTTAAATTAGGCTGTCCATAACTACGGACGGACACTTGGGTTGGGTGGAGGGGGGTCAACCTAAGTAACGCTAGATGGCCCTGCATTGATACAGTTATATAATAATTTAATGAACTTCATATTTTAGACTTCCTATTATATTCCCTATTCTCCTATTTTTACCTTTTTTTCCAAGTATTATTTTTTCCCCCTGTTTTAAAGAAACTTAAATTTAAAAAAATTACTGCCTGAAAAGATTACTGCTCTATTTTTTGGTTCTGAAAGTTTTAAACTAGTCTGTTAAAAATAATTTTTTTTTTACTTGAAGAACCATCACTTTAGTTGGAAAATTAATTATTTTCTTCAAACTTTCTTTCATTTTTGATTAAAAATTAATTTTTTAAACTGGAAATTGGACTATTCCGTTTTTCGTTGAAAATGTATCTTTCTTAGGTAAAGATGAAATAACATGGTTAAAAATTAATGTACGTTGTAAGAGATTTGGCTTTTTTATTCGAAAATTAATCTTCTTCGTTAAAAATTAATCTTTTTAGTTCAAAATTTCATTACATAGTTGAACTCTTTTGTTGAATTTTTTTCTCGGTTTAAGATTTATCAGTTTAGTTAAAATATCTCTTTGGTTGAAAATGTAACTATTTTATTCCAAATTAATTTTTTTTTGGTACATGATTATTTTTTTACCCGAACGTCTTTTGTGCTTGAAAACGTAATAATTTGAAAGGGAATTGAACTAGGAGAGACCACCCTACAATATATAATGATTTACAGTAGATAATCTTGATTAACTCGAAAACTAGCTAAAAATATGAATTTTTGTTTTGTATAACATTTTGGCAAGGATACAATACTTTTTGGCGAAGTTTTATTGACATGTTACAATTAATTAATGTTTCAGGGCAAAAAATTAATTTTCAACAAAAAAAAAGTGCGTTTCTTCATTATTTTTCTTTATTATTATAGTATCATGTGTATACACTGCAATCAAAGTTTAAAGTTTAATGAGCTACACTACCCTGGAAAAGTTTGGACTCATTTAGAAAAATCGTTTTTTACATTCTCATCAGAAAAGGTATTAGATTTGTGTAAAATTTGACCCCCCAGTTTTTGTCAAATGTCTACGTTTTGAGACCCCCTTGAATCCGAAAAACATGTTTTTACGAATGTGTCTGCTTGTACGTCTGTCTGTCTGTGAACACGATAACATTTGAAAAAAATTATCTATTAGATTGCCCTTTGCTACACTCGTTTAGTGTCCTAAACTAAAGGTCAAGTTCGTTAGCCAGCCATTTTGGATGAAAATTCAATAAGTTTGCACATTTTAAATATTATTAAGACCACTTTTTCAAAAATTTAAAAATTCTCTATACGGTTATTCATAGAATTCAAAAAATTTAACAATTTATCCTAATAACTTTTTTTTTTAAATTAAAAATTACTAGAGTTATAGCATTTTCAAAATCCATAAAAACAAAATAAATGAACGATTTAAGCCAAACAACGAATGATACAAAAAAAAGCTTGAAAAAGAAAAACGTTGCTTTTTGAAAGCCCTAAAAGTTTATGATAACAACCTTTTCAATTTGGTCAAAAAGTTGAAAATTCAAAATTTGATCGTATAAAAATGTTTGAAACCACATTTTTCAAGATTTAAAAATTCTATGTACGGTTGTTCATAGTACTCAGAAACTCAAACAATTTATCCCCATGACTTTTTTCTATCAAAAGAAAATTATCAAAGTTAAAGCATTTTAAAAATAAAAAAAAAAAACTAAAAAGAACATTTCAAGCCAAAAAACGCATGAAATGAAAAAAAGTCAAGAGAAGAAAAACTTTGCTTTTTGAAAGTCCTACAGGACTATGATAACAACTTTTTAAATTTGGTCGAGAAGTTGAACACTCCAAATTTGATCGTACCAAAAATAATGAATAATCCAAAAATTCAATTTTTTTGTCCAACTATGCAAGATACGAAAAAACCGAAAAAGCTCAAATTGCGCGCCCTGGAAAGAACTACAAATTAAGAATGGATCACTTTTTGATACCAACCACGAGAAAAAATGAGACAAAACTTGTTCATCCAAAAAGGAGCTATAATTTTTGATAGGACAGCTAGTTTTTTCTTTAGTCGTAAAAAATAAAATTCTAAATAAAAATATGAAATTTGTTTGAAAAAACGACTTAAGCTATGAATTTAAATTACCAGACAAAAGTTGTTTGACTAAAAACATAAGATTAAAAATTAAAAAATTAACTTTTTGAAAAAAGCACAGAAAAAACGAAAGAGCACATAAAAACATTTGCAAAATCTCTTATATAGGACCCTATATAGGTTTCTGTATTAAATCCTATGCAGATGCGCAGTAGTTTTTATTTAATTGTTAAAAACAACATTAAAAATAAAAAAATTATAAAAACAAGGAAATAATAATTAGTATGATTCAATTTTCATCCATATTATGAATTGTAATGATATACATTTATTGAAATGATATATGTTTCAGAGCAGCTGAGAATACAATTTAAAGCAAAATAAGAAACAAATACAAAAATAATCATCATAAATACGATTTGCTTTTTATTTTGCAATTTTTAATAAGTAATCCCTGTCAGAGTTACATAAAAAATGTATTATAACTGATATAAAAGTATTGTGTATAATGTAGAAAAGTTGACAGGTTGGACAAAATCGAGTGCGAAGCACGAGATACGTTATGAGAATGTGTTCGTTAAAACCAAAAGAGTTTTAACAAAAGAGAGTTCAAAATCACTAAATTACAGTTGTCGGTCCGTTCACCTTTGATTTTAAAAGGTCTGTGCCCGAATGCGGAAGAAATGCAAAGACTAAGCGCGGAGTGCGATTGCCCTCAGTCGCGTGCCATAGGTGCGCTCAAACTCTCGAGCTAAGCTTTTTTATCGAAAGAGAATTCACAATCACAAAATTACAGTGGTGGATGTTTTGAGTCTTAATTTTTAAATGTTTGCGCAAGAATGTGTGAAAATATAAATACCGAGCGCGTAGCGCGAGGTAAATACATAATCGAGCGCGAAGCGCGAGATAAATACAATATCGAGCGCGAAGCGCGGGAACCAACAGTCGCGCACCCTAGACACGCTCAAACTTGCGAGCGAAGCAAGCCGCGCGCGTAGCGCGCGATGACAATGTACCCGCGTAGTGGGCAGATATTTTTGTATTTATCGCCTTAACTATACCGGAGCTAAAAAAATGTCTCTTTAAAAGGTTAATTATTTTCGAAATTCTCTTTAAAATAAGCCCGGGGTGAAGCCAATTTGACTAGTTTTTAAGAAGATATTGCAAAAATAGTGTAAATATAAATGTTTTCTTCAATTCGCAATAACTTCCGAAATAGTCCATGTTTTTTCAATGTTCTTGGGCACATTTTAAAGTTTTTTTTTCACCGTATCACAACAGCTTACGAGTATGAATCGTAAAAAATTTATTTTCGAATTGCAAGAACTTGAGGTTGTAATAAAAAAGTTGGATACATTTGAAAACATCTTATCTGTAGGCAAATCAGAATAAAAGTTAAATAAATATATATTTTGGGCAAATGACATAGAAATTTCATGATTATATGTTTCATATATTTTACAAAAATATTTCTGTTACTGAAAATAATATTTCAATTTTTCCAACTTTTTTTTACAAATTCAAGTTCTTGCAATTCGAAAAGAAATTTTTTACGATTCATACTCGTAAGCTGTTGTGATGCAGAGAAAAAAGCGTAAAAATCAGCCCAAGAACACTGAAAAACGTTGACTATTTCGGAAATTATTGAAAATTTAAGAAAACATTGAAATTCACACTATTTTTGCAATATCTTCTTAAAAACTAGACCAACTGGCTACATTCTGGGCTTATTTTAAACCGAATTTTGAAAAAACTCAACCTTTTAAAGACATTTTTTAGCTCCGGTATCATTAAAGCGATAAATACCAAAAAAAAAACGATTTTTCTAAGTGAGCCCAAAATTTTGCAGGGCAGTGTATATTTATTGATACTAAGTTTTGTTTCCTTATTATTTAAAAATACTTGAGGATTTTTTATTTGACATTACATTTTCCAATCGTACCAATCTCACGGAATGTCAGAGATAAAAAAATGTCAAACATTTAAGCTTTTAGGATTTTTTTGTAAAATAATGCGTGTCAACTAAAATTTTCTTAATAAACTCACTTTCATTGTAAGTTTACTAATGATAAATTATTATAATTATCGAGAATTAAGTATTCTGTTATGCCCAGAAGCAATACTAGAAATGATTCTCTATTGATGGATGGAGGTGTCAAAATCGTACGCTTGACCGAATCTAATAAAAATGATTAATACAGTTAACTGACTAATTTCGTGATCTTTTTTTTCCATACAAACATTCAATAGAATATGCAAGCTTTAATAAAAAATGAAAATCTTTCTTTATTTTTGGAAACTGAAGCAGTTAAATGATGTTGCTTTTACATTCTTATTCATGAGAGTGTAATGTAATCGTCCAAATTTTCGATCTCTGGTTTTTAACGGATCTTTAACTTTTAGCACACACAGATGAAGGCTAAGTTCGTTAAGCAGATAGTTTCAAACAAAATTTAAAAATTTAGAGCTTTTTCAAAATTTGAATTTTTTTCTTCGAATTGTAGACATTTTTGCCAAAGTTTCTTATAGATGGGTAGAATAGTTGCAAATTATCCAAATAAAATTTTCAACTTCGATGAAAATTAGAAAAGATATATAATTTTGAAAATTTTTGTAAATATTCAGAAAAATAGAAAAAAATTTTTTAATAGGTTTGGAAATATCAATCCAACTTTGAAAAATATATGAGATTTTCGTTTTCAAGATATCCGCAAGCTTGAAGCGTTGTTTTTAGAATATTTGAACAAGAATTAAAACTAATTATCTTGATGAAGTTTTTCAATTGCACAAAAATTATCGAGCGAGAAGCGCGAGTTTCGATATGAGAATGTATCGTCAAGGCCGTAGGTGCTTTGAGAACATTTTTTAAAAACAAATCGAAAAAAATTGTAGTTAAAATTTATGGCTGTCATTCCGAGTGCGAAGCGCGAGAGCGTGCCCGGTAGCCACGCATCCCAGGTGCGCTCAAACTTGGCGCTAAGCGCCGCGCGTTCAGCGGGTATATTTTTTCCCTATCTACTGTAGGGTGTTTTCAAAATTTGTTTTAAAATGAATTTTTTGTTTGAAAATTCAAGTGTTTTTTGTAGATAATTCGTCTTTGTGGCTTCAAGATTGAACATTTTGGTTGAAAATTCGTCTTTTTGGTTACGGTTATGTAGGTTACGTCAGCATATTGAAAACTGAACTCACTAGAAACTTGGAAAACGCAGAATAAACTTAAAATCCATATTTAGACAAGGACAAATACATAATTACGGTCGTGAACGAGAAACCGGGGTTGGTGGAGGCTTAAAAAATTTCCCGAAATTGGTAACGTCGTGTATGGACGGCCCCTTAATACTTAATTGTGTCAAATTCTACTTCCATTCTACAGTTATATTAAATTATAAACTGAGGGGCCAGGATTTTAAAGTTTGAATTGTCACCCTAGTAATTTTTATTAGAATTTAAGAGCCATTTCAATTCCGATTTCTAATTCAATTGAGCTGGAAATGTGTGAAGCTAAAAAAATTAAACAAATTTTTATTTTCTAAGTGTAGAGAAATCTGTGCAAGATAGAAAATGTGCAAGATAGAAAGTGGTTAAGAGTGCGAAGCTCAGTGCTCTCGCCTCAAACCGGAACTGGTCGCGTAGTTACGCAATGCAGTCTGAGGGGTTCATTACAATACATGAATATTCAGTGATGCAAGCCTCCAGTATATATTCGTCCTTTTTCCCTTCTCGAGCTTTAGACGAAGCCCTCCACCTACTGGCCACCTCATTCACGCCTACCTGCCGACTGGTAGTCGGCCAACTTCGGAAACCACCTTAATTAATTCCGCGAAAGTAGAATCTTCGTTAACGCCGGTTTACGCTAATCAGGACAAATTCTCGGATATTCGCGAGTTACGTTTAGTCGCTTCAAGATCCGCTCTAAATGCAGCGCGCGCGAACAGCGAAGAATAGACAGCGCGATATCTACGAGGTAAATTAATTATATAGTCCTGCGTCTAAGAGATAGGGGCGAATTTTGAATTCGAGTGACATTACACTAGTTCTTGGGAGACGTATCGTTATCATTAAGTAAGCCAAGTGCTGAAACTATACTCAGACTCCTTCAGATTTTAAATCAGAATTTCAAATTCGAGTCAACGAAGTCAAGTTGTTTAAATCACGAAAACCAATTCGTTGTAAAGGCACATGGAACGAAAAAATCTCCTTAATAAAGAATGTGGGAAATCTACATTCTGAATATGTAAAAAATTTATGGTATACCACACCTGTTTCTTTGTGTGAGCAATCTCAATTACTGCACTTATAACTTAGATTTGTACATTCTTTTATCGCTTTGTCTGAAATTTGACACCAATGGCTTCTCAATTCATAGAAACAAAATTTTCATACAGGACCCCGCACATAGTGTTTGGAAAAGGGCTTTCAATCAAAGATCAGTCTAGTTCGATTTCCTCATCCTTTAGGTGATGCTTATCAAAAGTGGTAATGAGACAATTTCACCAAAAGGATTTTCCATACATTTCATGCGGGGTTCTTTAAGAAAACGAAATATCCATGTTATAAGGTGTGAAGCTTTCTCAAATAAAAATACTATTCTTTATTATATTTATGTTTTACCAATGTCATTATAGGTTATCACCTATTCATATTTTTTCACTTATTATTGAAATATGTCACCTTCTTTACATTTACCAATTATCAAAGTAAGATTTTATTTAAAATTTTAATTTACAAAACCAGATGAGAACATATCCATTTAAAATCAGTTCGCCGTTCATTAAAGTGTCGGAGCCAAAGTAATATGTTGTATTTTAAAGAAAAGGAGACGAGTCGAATTTTAGCTATTTAAATAAAATTTTTGTTGACATAGTTATGAATATATAATTTTACCAAGAAAATAACGTATACCATTAAACCCAGTTGTCGAACTTTAAAAAATTACTTAAATTAATACAGGAATTTAATTTGTGCGTCCTGCATTTGATAGAACTTTTAGTTTTCTTTCTACAGCGAGGTAAAATTCTAAAAAAAAACTTCAAAATTAACAAAATGGTGGTGGTTTATTTTAAAATCTTCAAAAGACAATTTATCTTAAAACCATAGCAGTTTTCTAGTATTTATTTGAAGACATGGGAATGAAAAAATGTTCCTTACCTAGTTTCAATATCATTAATGTAGAAACTGCTTATTTCTTTACAAAATTACAAAAATACAGTAAGAACGTTTTTAGAATTCATTTTAGAATTAATTTTTTTCAAGTGAAACCAGAAATTATTTTTTAGATATTCCTAATATTCATCAACATATAGTATCCGAAACTGCTTGAAATAGAGAAAAGCAGAATTACAAAAGATTGCATCTTATCCAGGTGTCATAGAATGACATAAGATCGCATTATTTTGAAAAAATATCATTTAAAACCATATTATTATCATTTCATTACAAGACTTGGCAAATAAGCGAGATAGAGTAAAGTTTCAATACGCTATTTGTTAAAAGGCATTATTTTCTTCTTTTGACTGTTGTTTCTTGTGTCGTTTTTGTAAAAAAGTGGATTATACCATAATATTTTCAAATATTTTCCACCGTATCCTTAGCTCTCACATTACATCAAAGTACAGGTTTCTGAAAAATGGGCATAACTTTAGATTTTTTTTCATATTCAATTTAACAGCTCTGAATAAAAATTATTTACAAAAATTGTTAAAGCAATTAATTATTCAGATAACCAATTTCTTGCGGTCACATTAGAAAGAATGATCGAAACAAAAAATTCTTTTAAATAAAACTAAATTCTTTGCCCTGTGAATTGTATGGCGTATCAGCATCCTCTCCAAGACAAAAACTTTTTATTTGCACTCTTCGAGATATGAAATTGTTATTTGGACACGTCGAAATGTTAATAAGGAGAAACTTGTGAAAAATGTTGAGTTACTGTGCAATCAAAATCTTTCGATTAGTTCAAGCGTATACGTATACATATATGTGTTGGTATTCTCTTTACATCGAATGAAATACCCAGTGAATCGTGAAACGAGACTTCGGAATCCAATCAACGTTTGCTATAAGCACCGTTTGGCTTTGGCAACGTCTATATCCAAGCACGTGGTATTTGAGCAGTTCACCAGGCCTATTGGCTGTAAGCGCTTGAGGAATGTGAAATCTATACAACAGAACTAGTGGGAGTTTTTCGTTGGGATTTTCAAACGAAACCTAATGTTGATTGATGCGAAAAGACAACCAAATGTACACTGCCTACAATGTAACCTTCATTATGTTAAAATTTTCAAACAAGTATTTATAACATTTTCAAAATAGTAGAAAGTCTTAAAGAACCTAATACTTGATGCTTTTATACCTATCATGTTAAAATTATCGACGTATCCAAATGCCAAGGTTCTATCTCGGAATATGCACAATAAAAGGTTTTAATTCGGAGAATGCAAATTGAAAAGTTCTAACTCGGAAAGTGCATGTTGAAAGGTTTTCACTCAGATAATGCAAAAGGAAAGGTTCTGCACTCTACAGGGTAGCCAAAAAATTTCATTTTCAAAATTCTCTAAATTTTCCCTGGCCAACTTTTTATCCCCCCTGACAATTAATATTACAATATAAAACAGCATTCTAAAATTATTGCAATTGACATAAGATTCTTTCGCATAATATGCGGGAAAACTCTGATGAACAAAGTGAGTATCAACATAATACTCGAAGAATATGTTGCAGAAGAGACGCTAGTAGACACATGGGAAAGAAATCGGTTAAGATGGTTCGGGCATGTTGAGAGAATTTCAAATGAACGACTAACGAAACAAGTGTATCAAGGTAAAGTAAATGGCAGCGTTCCCAGAGGCAAACCGCGGAAAGAATGGTTAGAATGTGTGAATGAGACCTTAGTTAGAAGAGACATAAGAAGTCACAGAAACACGAGAGCCTGCATGAAAAAATGCATGGACATAAAAGAAGCTAGAGAAGTATGCCAGGAAAGAAAAATATGGAGACTAATAGTTAATAAAAAGAGTGTCAGTAGAGTGAAGGCCACCTGAAACAAAAGACACTGTTCTGATTATAAATGATTGCATAAATTCCACTTAATCTTATCAATAGCGTATGCGATCAGTTCAGTGGATGCGATAATATGAAGATACCGATTTTACAAAA
>NC_046659.1:64402387-64405788 GCF_010883055.1 Belonocnema kinseyi
TTTCCATAAAATTGTACATAAAATTGAACATAAAAATGAATACTAATTCTTTAATTGTCAACTTTATGAGTCAAACAACATATCGTTGGAATCGTTATAATTAGTAGATTTCGAATATCATATTTGTGATTTACTAAGTGGGAAATTAAAAAAATTTTATATTCCATATTTTAGGCCTCATTAGGAACAAAGGCCCCCCGCTGACCAAGCTCAGTGGCAGCAGCTCGACGGTGTGAGGGGAAGCCGCGTAGTGGGGGACGGTACACAGGTAGCTGGGGCGGAATTGACCATCGCCCACCTGGGTCTATATCCCTTCCTCACATTAATCCCTTCCCCACCGAGTGAGTGACGCCTACCCCGAAAGGGCATTGGCTTAATGGTGTACTAATAATATTAATATATTAAATTTCAGTCCAAAAGGATAAATTCCCTGTCAAAAGATGGCATTTTCAGCGAAATAAATCATTTAAAAAAAATCATACACAACACAGTGCATTTAGAACCAAATAGTTAAATTTTAGATCAAAACAGAGGAATTTTCAACTAACATGTAGGTCAAATTATTAATAAAGAAAGATTAAACTTTATCCAAAAACAGTTTAATTTTCGAAAAAATAGTTAAGTTTTCAATTGATATCAAAATACTTCAACTTTTAATCAATGAATTAAATTTTCAAAAAAATAGACGACTGTTGAACCAAATATGGTAATTTTCAACTTGCAAAGATTAATTATCAACAAAAAAAATGTATTAGTTGATATTTAAATCAAAAAGTATGACATTTATACCTAAAAAATGAATTTTAAACCCAAAAAGACGAACATTCAAGTAAGAAAATTAATTTTCTACGAAAGAACACCAATTTTCAATCTAAAATGGAAATGTTACATTTTCTACTTCAAATAGTGAAGTTAAAGTTTCAACCTAAAATTTAGATGTTAAATTTTCAGTAAAAATAACATTTTAAAAATAAATAAAAACTCATTTTCAACATAATAAGTCTATATATCAACAAAGAGATAAATTTTCAACTAAAGCGGTGAATTTTCAAAGCAAAAGATGATTTTTACAAATAAATATTTTTCAGCCAAGAAAGAAAAAAAGTACATCCAAATTATTCAACCTAAAAATATTAGTCTTTCACCATAAAAGACAAACTTTCTACTAAAAAAGACAAACTATTAATAAAAGGGCGAAAGTTATATTTTCAGTTAGAAAAATTCAACAAAATAGTTAAATTTTCAAACAGAGAGATAAATTTTAAACTGAAATAAGTATTTCTAAAATAAAATAGTACAATTTTTAGTTCAAAAAATTAATTTTTAACCAACAAAACGAAATTTCAACTAAAGACATGAACTTTAAAAAAAAGTATAACTATTAATAAAAAAAGGATGAGTTTTTAATAAAATCGTTGAATTTTCAAACGAATAATAATGTCTGCAATTAAAACAAATATATAATTTTCAAGAAGAAGCAACTGAAATAAAAACTAGAAATAAAAATGCAAGGCAAAGAAATTACCATTAAGAATATTACATCAGGGGAGCCGCAAATCTTCATTAAAAATTTTTTTAATTTCAAACGCCAGAACCTTAATCTTGCGAAACTTTCAACATGAAATCTTTTATAAATGGAATAAAAAAATTGCAAGTTGAAATAAAAAATTTATTATCTTTGGCAGTAATTAAAAGTAACTCTGACGGAAATTTTCTGACTTGTGCAAGATTTTTTTTTCAAAATCCCACTGGTGTCCCTAACATAATTTATATGGGATTCTAAAGCTTCGGGAGTTCTTCACCCTAGATAGAACCATTCAATTTGAATTCTCAGAGTCCTACTTGTAGCCTTTCAATAAGCAATATGTACCTAGTCCCTTAAGGGGTTATATACAGTTAGAATTTTCAAAAAATAGATTTTTTTTAGATTTTATTTTCTTAATGTACATATATTTAAGAATACACACAGACAATTTCATCTCGTTCCGGTGAATATTTTCGAAGTTACACGCAAATTTGAAAAGGCCCAATGCGCATTCATATGCCGAAAAAGAAGATGAGCAGCGCGTGAACATTTCCGATCTCAGAGCGCGTGAGAGCAAACGAGATGGAAGAATGGCCCGCAGACAACATCAGCTCGAGTTATTAGAAGCTGCCGAAGCGGCGGAGAGTGTATTATATGGTCCTGAACTAGACGACTCCATGTAAGTTAAAAAAAAATTCTATCCTATGTAAAGTGCTTTTCAAACTTTAAACGCGTTTTTCTCAAAATGGTGTTTTCAAAGTCGGTGACCAACATTACTCGAAAACGGCTAAACCGACTTGTCTCAAATTTTAACACGAGCTTCTTAAATATACTTTTTAGTACTTAATCGAAAATTTTTTCTCACCGATTAATATATATTTTTTTATAAACAATTTAAGGCCGAAATTTTGGTCAGAAATCGTAACGAAATCTGTTTGGTTTTTTAATTTCAGATTATTCAATTCAGAGATATAGTGGTCACCGCGAAACGTCTTTTTTGAGAGTAGCTCCCGGAGATCAGCTGTAGTTCCTTTCCAAATAAATATTTTACCAATATTAAGTCTCAAAATACAGTTAAAAGATACCATAATATGTGTACAAATTTTTAAATCAATAAATTTAAAGTTTTCTCAGAAAAAATTCTAGAAAATTTGCTTTTTTCGGCCTTCTAACTGTATATAACCCCTTAGACAAATCGGTACATTAATTGAGGCTCCGGGTGCAAAAAGGAGATATAGAATTATTTTGCTGGAGTGGGGAGGCCCCTGAGCACTTTCAAATAAAGTCTGGAATTTTAATTTTCGAAATATTTATTCACAATGAAAATTTAATGCCCCATCTTTTTTTGCTCACAAAAAAATGTATAGCTTTTTATTTTTCAATTTATTTTCGAAAAACAGTTTTTTTCTCTAAATATAATATTTTTCATTTTTTCACTTCAACTCGCAACGAAATGGGAAGTTTGTAATATTTTGTGATAAAACTAATCAGAATTATGCATTATCATGTTTTGCGACGAATGACGTTAGCGAAAGTTCAAAATGTTGATGTTTTAATTTTCTGGCCCAATGGATTTTCTCCCGCAGACTGCGGGTTGGCCGGTAAACTGCTACCCCAGCGTTAGGTACAAGTGTGTCTCAAAGTCAGCTGAGTTTTTGTAATTAAAATACGAAAAATATGGAAAATCATGTTTCATAATAAATAGTTCTATTTTTCTGATGAAAATATTTAAATGTTGCCATTTCCAGAAACATGAACTTCATAAAAGTTCTAAACAAAAACAATCTCTCTACATTTGTTTTTTTTTGTATTTGGCGTGTCCTTCGTCTGGCCTCTATTTGTTAATATACTTGCATAGGCTTTTCGGTTGTTTCTT
>NC_046659.1:64405888-64412327 GCF_010883055.1 Belonocnema kinseyi
ATTAAGTCTGTTTCGATTAGCCGAACACATAGTTAAAATATTATGTGATATATAAATGTTGTTCGATTAAATTATCCTAATAGCTAAATAAAATTCTATGATATAAATATCGTGCAGTTTTACAATTAAATAATGGAAAATAATTTGAAACCTACTAATGGTAGATTGAATTCTTTTTGTTAAATATATTTGAAAAATATCATTAAAAAAATTGAAATATATAAATCAGTTGATTCAATTAACTCATCGGACGTGGAATAAAGTAGATTTAATTATTTTTTAATAAGGAGATATGTAATATAATTATTATCTTTAGCGCCAAAACATCAATTTATACATTGAAAAACACTTCTGCATACTTAATTAACAATTATTTTTATATTTACTGTATTTTTAATTACAAAAATTCGGCTGACTGTGAGAAACACTTGTATCTAACGCTGGGGTGGCGGTTTACCGGCCGGGGCGTAATCTACGCGGGAGAAAATCCATTGCGCCAGAAAACTAAACCATTAACAGTTTGTTAAGTACTAACTGGATTGAGCTCATATTTTCGAGAAAACTTCCTTGAACCTTCGCGAACAACTTTTCACTGACAGTTTTCGCTTGCCCAAAATTCGCACGATTCCCGAAACTTTGGAAGTTGTTTGTGTACGAATTACGCACCGTCTCAGAAAAAAATTATTAACAATTTTTTTAATAAACATTTTGAACTTTCGCTAACGTCATTCGTCGCAGAAAATGATAATGCATATTTTTGATCAGTTTCATTACAAAATATGAAAAACTTCCCATTTCGTTGCGAGTTGAAGTGAAAAAATGCAAAATATTTTATTCAGAGAAAAAAACAGTTTTTCGTAAATAATTCGAAAAATTAAAAAGCTACAACTTTTTTTATGCAGAGAAAAATATGCGTCATTAAATTTTCATTTTGGATTAATATCTTAAAAATTAAAATTCGAAACTTTATTTTCAAGTGCTCAGGGGCCTCCCCACTCCAGCAAAATAAATCTATATCTCATTTTTGCATACGGAGCCTCAATTGCTCTGATAAATATTATTCATTTTGCATTCCGTTTATTAGTGATGCTAAGATAAAAACATTTTTGTATGAATGACATTCCAGGTATAATATCAACTTTTTGGATGCATTTGTGTTTGCATAATTCAACTCGGGAATGCTCACGTGTTTGAATACTAGGATATGGTTATGGAAGTGAGCTTACTCCTGGTGCAACCACGGAGTCTGTACTGCATCGTTATCTGTGTACTCATATGTGCATCATGTATGTGTAAACATATATGCATACAGGCTCCTTCGGCCCTCGAGGAACTTCTTTTAGAGAATAATGTACTACTTCATAAGATTTTGATATACAGGCACTAAGAAGCTTGACTTTCTTTTTTCCTACCGCTCTTTTAAATTTATTGACAGACGAGCATTCTTCACTGTTATTATTTACCTGTACATCTGACACGGAAAGTGTCTTCTCAGGTTTCTACAATCAATTCTGTTATTTCATTCTATTACAAACGAAGTTTGATACAATCATGATTCAGGCTTAACATTCTGATTCCTATTTCATTTAAAACGATCAAACGATTGCATTTTTGTTTGAAAATATTAATTGCCGAGGAAAAACACTAACATAACACAAAGTTGTTTAAATCAAATGACTTTTGTTAACAAGGACTAATTTCCTGTAAAAAATGTTGGCATAACCCGCAACTGTTCTAATGTAAAAAGTCAACAGGACATAAAATTGTTAAAAACTTGTGAATTTAATGACTCTGAATGATACTCTACAAAAATTACGATTTTATTAAATTAAACACACAAATTTCCGACGAAAAATGGTCACATATTTGAAATTTTTAAAATATTCTAAATTGTGTTCAAGTTATACTGATTTTTTCTCTAAATACAAATTTTCAATATGAAACAAAAACGTTACTTAAAATTCATAGAAAATCGTGGACCTTGTTTTAAAACTTATAACTTTGTATTACAAATCTTTATATCCGATAAAAAAGCTAACAAAACAGAAAATTGTTCAGAGTCTTAAATCTCGGACGCAATTTAATGATTTAAAATACCAGTTTTGAGTTCAAAACGCTTTTGATAAAAAAATTACGAAACTTTAAGATGAAATTATTTTTGTTTAGAATGTCAATTTCCACTCAAAAAAACCGCCAAAACAACGGAAAAATGCAAAACGTAAAAATTTTAATCTTCGAAATCGGATAATTTTGTATTAAAAGTACCCATTTCTGATTTTAAACGCAAGAATAATCAAGAATGGTCAAAAATTGGGAATCTTGATGATGAGTTTTGTTTCAAAATGCTAATTTCCGGTGAAAAAACTAGCATAACCTAAAAAGTGTAGAAACTTTTAAGGCTTTTTCAAATCCTTATAATTTGATATTACAATTATTTTTTGAAAATACTATTTTTCAGCCAAAGCTACTAACATAAAACATGTTTAATGTTTTTGATAATTTGAAAGCTTTACTTTAACAGCACAGGAGTATTAAAAAGTACAAATGTTTCTCAATTCGCAATAACGTATTCTATAATTTTTCTTATTAAAGATGTTCTATAGGTGTTACGTAAAGTTCAAAATTACTTAATCTGTAACTTGATTTATGAAATCGACAAAAGAGGCCCAGTAATTTTTGCAACAAATTTTAGAAGAGAATCCTAAGCGTGAATAACAGTAATAAATATTTGTCACGCTTTTACTCAATATTATTTAGTAATTTGCGTAATTAAAAAAATTAATGAATACTTTGAAACAGTCATACGCGTTATTCATAAATAAAATAATTTCCATAAAACGTAAAGCGGAATGAAAACACAAATATGCAAGTGAATGCATTGAAATAAACTACTACGATCTCAACAACTACGATCTCAACTATTTTTTTATTATTTTAGCTTGGGTTTCTCTTTCACAATTAGTTTTAATGCACCAGTGGGTCTTTGTTTGTTAATTTTTATAAATCAAGTTAAAGGTTAAGTAATTTTCAACTTGACCGTATACCTAGAGCATCTTAGCCGGGTCGATATCATGTCACAAGTGGCAAGTCTCTCTGCGGCAAGTCACACCTGCGGCATGTCACATTTGCGGCATGTCAAAATCGTGATATGGTACATTGTAAGTTTTTACATTATATACCGTATAATTGTACAATCTATAACGTAAGAATGGAAGTTTATTACGCTATCACATTGTATTTCTTATTTTGTGATCTCGCGAGGGTTCAAGTAGTCAGCAAGTGATCACAGAAAAAATTAAACATAAAGCTTAAATCGATTCCAGGTGAAAGATTCACAGGAACAGAAATTATACTTGCCAGATAAACTTTACATGAACCGAAGATAATTTCCGATTTTTAACCTTGCCTGTATAATGTTTCGCCTTATAATCGCTCCATTTTTATTCGAGGTCTAGCGAGAATTACGACGCCAGCGCCATCCAGTGTCGTTTAACTTAATTAAATGTGAGAAAAATTGGGATTCCCATCTGTCAGCTACATTTTGCGCTTTTGCTAGATGGTATTTAATAAGTTCTAATTCGTCTACAATAATGGGGTTTATTACGGAGCAGGTATATCAGTAAGTAAAATTTTTTGCTTATTTTCCGCTGTTGATTCTACATGTTTTGCCGAAATTTGCTCACTTCAGCGCGACGCAGTCGACGAGTTCAAAATTATTTTCCTAACCTCAGTGAAACTTTCGCCGAAATATGTTTAATCATTAACCGCTGCAGGTTTTACCTGCAGTAAATTTTTACTTTTTTCTGTGATTGTTTTAAATCTTGTGCCCCGATTCATAGCTCGAACTCACTGATACTCTGCCTTTTTTCCATTGCTGCTAGGGACGCTGTACCAGACGACAGCAACAAAATTCAACTTCATTTTTTTCTGTTATATTAGTGCATTATAGTATCGTACAAAGCTCCGGGACCTGATTGTACGTTATCATATTGCGCTTTCTTGCAATATAGAGGTTTTGCGATATCATTGTGAGATATCTTCTTCTCCGTGTAGCAGGTAATCTCCCGCGCGGAATGTATCACAGTGAAATACACAGTGAAATACACCGTGGCCAGTCACATGGGTGCCCCCCCCCCCTCGAGACGTTGGAAAAGGTGTAGGGGTGTGACCTTACATTATTTCTGTGATATGTCACAGGGGTGTAGTGAGAGATGACGCAAAAATGTTAATTTCACTGTGAGATGCCGCACGGGAGACAAGCCGCTAGATAGAGATGCCGAAGTTGTGACATGCCGCAGATAAAACATGCCGAAGATGTGGTATGTCGCAAATGTGACATATCGCAGGTATGACATACCGCAGATGTGATATGACGCAGATGTGATGACGCAGATGTGATGACGCAGATGTGACTTGCCGCAGAGAGACTTGCCGCATGTGACATGATATGCCCCCATCCTAGCCAATCAGATTTTCTACAACAATGATTGCGATATTTTCGTTAAATACTGAAATATCTTTACGACACTTTTTTAGATAGAAAAATAGTTTTCTCTTTTTAAGTTTTCCTATTAATTCTCTTGCAAATTAAATCGACATAAACACGATTCCTATTATTCTGCTTCCTTTTTTAAAGTCTCTATTACAAATGTATTGACTCACTTTGAATGAATCATATTTTCAATTTTCGTGATGCTTTATTTTCATTAGCGTACCGCACTAAACCTAGAAAATTAACGCATAAAACTTTTAAGGTACAGTTTTATGAGGCATCATCAAACTTTCGTTTAATAAGCAGATACTTGCCGAAGAAACACAATGAAAGTTTGCACAGCGATAAATCAAGCAACTCGAAACGAACTTGGCCGAGAACCCGAGCACCGGAGAGTAAAAGAGTGAAAAGTGTTTGAGAAGGACAACTTCGATCGCACTTCTACGAGGGTGAGAATGGGAATCAAACTTGTGAACCAGCGAAGGCATCAGGGTCAACAGAAGACTTCAACGACTTTCAGACATAAAATACACAAAAATGCAAAGGGCGTTTCCTTTGGGAACTCTACATCAACAAATCTCATGTGTCAATTCAGAAAACATGTTTCCATTTGAGGCGCTAAATGTCTGCGAATGTAAGGAGCTTGTTCAATGAATTTAGAGTATGAAACATTAAAAAAAAAGGATCAATTTTGTTGCAGAGCATTTTGCTCCAACGATCATTTTACTCTCGAGATCATAATGATCTGTCCATTCAGATAAATTTGATCTTATGTTTTGGTTCATTTGTCAGACTAAACAAAAAGGCCACCAGTTCTTGGCGCCGGTGTCATAACGACATAAACTAAAAATTGTATCTAACTGTACGTAAGTGACAACTACACTTAACAGGTGATATTTTCTAATATCAGATTTTATTATTTTTGCAACTTTCTAATTGCCCTGCACGATTAGAAACCAGAAGAAGCTTGCATATAAGCTAAAGTACTCTAAGAACGTCAGCCATTTTGCACTGACAGAAATGAATTGGGAGTACAACAATATTTATCACTAGATTCATTATATTTTATTGTTGGTATAGATACAGTCATACATGATGTTTGTTTTGGCTATCCGGTTCTTGTTGCTTATGAAGACAGGCGCGCAGGCGCGAGCGAGATACGCCTTTGATGAACTAAAAAAAGTGAGTCGGGTAAATCACTCATACAGATCGTATTGCTAAACGACAACATTTTAGAGAGAGCTCGCTTAGGCAAACTTTTAATAGGATTACATATTTCATATAATTACAATACGTATATTGCATTTTTGTACCACCCATATGAATAAGTTGTATTTACAATATTTCAGTAGGTGCATTTCGTAATCTTTATGATTGCAGTACACGTATTGCATAATGAATGCGCTCATAATTTTCTAACCTACGATCGTATGTTTAAATTTATGATACTATTCCTATCAGTGCGGTTTGAATGCATACATGATCGCGAATCAGATCATTATAATCTCAAAAGTCGATCATTCACTCCGGCGGATCAAAATACTCTTGAATTCGGTATCCTTTTTGTTGCATATCAAAATGATATTGATTTCGGTATCATTTTGAACACCTTTTTTTACTGTGCACAAAGACATTCAAATTCTAAGAAGAATAAGACCAGGCAGGGTGTCTAGTAATTTTCGCCCACCACATTCACGGTTATTTACCGGTTTCCCCGGTTGTAAATATCAGGTCTCCTCTTACTTAAAGCAAGCTTAAGCGATTTTTGCTGGGTGAAGCAGCGAGTGACTCAACTAAACCAGCATTACTGAATGTACCAGTGATAGCCCTCTCGCCCGCGTGTGTCAACGGTCGCGTCTTTGCAATTTGCGAGTTCACGTGTAACTTAATACAGTTGAAAAAGAAACTGTATTGTGTACTAGTAATTCTTTTTAAAAATATTTGGGG
>NC_046659.1:64412427-64417502 GCF_010883055.1 Belonocnema kinseyi
GCCCACTCCTCTTTTGCCTTACATTATTGCCACTATCTCTAGCACTTCGCCATTCCGACGGGTACTTGTGCGGCAAACCTGCAGATCGAAAGTACAAGGTCAATCATGCATTTTACATGGACGATCTTAAGATCCATGCTAAAAACAGAGAGCAACTGCATCTAGCTCTGGGGATTGTCGAACGATATACTAAGGAAATTGGAATGGAATTTGGGTTAGACAAATGCGCCAAGGCTTATTTGAAGCGAGGAAAACTTAGTGGCACCCCTGAAGATCCTGAGCTCGTTGATGGAAGCGCCGTACAGATGTGGCATCTATAAAGGATACTCTCCGAAGCAGATACAAAGATACAAACGTCTCATCCGACAGATTTGGTCATCTGAACTGTCGGCGAGGAGCAAAGTATCTGCAACGAACATGCTTGCCGTCCCGGTACTACTCTTTTAAATTGCGGTAGTTCCATGGACGAAGAACGAGCTCAGATCTCTTGCTATCGGGACAAGAAAGGTTATGCGCATGAACAAAAGCATGCATCTTAAGTCTTCCGTTCCGCGACTGTACATCTCACGCCGTCAAGGGGGTCGCGGAATATTGAGTCTTCAATGTCTTCACAACAGGATTATTCTGGGTACAGCACATAGAGTTGCAAATGGAAGAGACCCTCTTCTTAAAATGGTCAGGAATCACGAAGAAGTGGGCTAAGGAGCGTTTCTGTACAAAGCAGCTGAGGAGGCTGCTGAAACACTCGGACTTGACTTCAGTATCAGGGGTGAGCAAAATGCATCAAATCTTATATATCTCGAGTACTCACTCCTAAAAGTCCAGATTAAGAAAGCACAAGAGAAAAACTTTCGTGAACAGCTCCTCGATAAGAGAATGCACGGTATCTCCCAAAGAAATGTGAAGGATCAGTCAATGTCTTGTGAGCTAACGTTTACTTTCCTTAAATCACCCGGATTGAAGTCTGGTACGGAGGGTTTCATTTTTGCAAGTCAAGACGGTGTCATTTCCACCTTAACATACCGTCGCCACATTTTGAGCCAAGACATTCCCGATGATAGCTGCAGGACGTGCCATGCACACCCCGAGCATTTAGCTCACATACTATCTAGTTGTCCAACTCACGCGGGAACGACCTACATTCAAAGGCGCAATGCGCCACTAAGAGTGCTTTATTACCATCTCCGTCACTCCTACGGCATTAACCTCAATATCGCTCCTCTAAATGCTCCTAGGGAAATTGAGTCAATTGTCGAGAATGGGAAGTGCCGCATATACTGGAACTTTATATTCTCGACAATTGTTTCTGTTGCTCACTCGAGGCCTGACATGGTTCTTGTTGACTTCGACAAGTGAACCATGTTCGTTATCGAATTTTCGGCACCAGCTGACAAAAACATCATAACCAAGAAGAATGAGATGAAAGAGAGGTATCGAGACCTTATAAGGGAGTTGCAACGATTCTACCCGGAATATTCTGTTAAACTAATCGTCCTTATCATCGGTGCTCTTGGAGGTGCTAAGCTTTCACTCGTTAATAGTAGCCTAAAAAGCATCCCTGCGTGTCAAAAATATGCTAGAACACTTGCGGGATAAATGCAGAAGACGGTAGTTCTTGGATCGCTCCGAGTTCTCAGGGTGCACGAAACTTTTGCTGGATCGTCGTATTGATTACGTTACAGACTGTAACCACCTATCTCACGGTCGTGAGACGTGGTTGTGGCTGAAATTTTACTGCGATGTCGCTGGGAGCGGGTGTAATTTTTCAGATATATATATATATATATATATATATATATATATATGAGCAAAGAGGTGACAGAATGACTTGAATTCCCACAGTTAGGTGAAATATATTATATTCTATTATACTAAAGCCAGGTCCTAATTTATTGTTGTGGGAGTAAAGTGCTGTTTTCTATATACAATGCCAAGGTTAGACCAGCAGTGATTAATGATAAGTTTCATACGTGAGTAAAATTTTACTTCAAATAAGTGAGATTCCACAAGTTTATTTTAAGAGCCTGATAAATCTATACTTAAACAAAGTAATATTTTTCGTACTTTAATGTGCCGAGTGAAAATTAATACAAATTAAATTGCAATTGCTTCAGACATTGTGGCAGAAGATGGTGGCTCGCTTCAGTCAATCATTCCGGAAATTTTTAAAACATAATATGGGAAATATAATACAATTTTGATTTCTGCATTATCTGCACAAACTTGTTTAAATCGGAAATTGTTATTTTTTATAAAAATATCTTTGTTTGGATAATTTTGGTATTCTAAATAACAAACAAAATTTTAGATCTAATTTTTAATGTCTTTGGTATTGGCGATTTATTAATGCTTAATTATTAATGAATAGTTACCAATAACTATTTTTAATATTTCATTATGACTGTTTATAAGTACATGATTTATAGCATACTTAATATAAAATTTACTTAGTATCAAAATCAATAACTTTTAGAACGTTTATAACAAGTTTCAAATTATTTTTTAATCTTTTCAATTGAATTTTTAACCAAAAAGGTGAAATTTATACCAAAAAGACACATAAACATCTTTGAAAATATCTCGAATTATTGATAAAATGTTGAAAAATCTTTTAAAACAAGAAAGTGGCCTCAAAATCTTTAAGATTTTAAACACATTTTCTTTTATCTTTTGAAATTCCCTTCAAATATTAATTTTTGAAAATAAAAAATTATTTATAATTTTCCTGGGAATCTCAAGAAAATTTTTTTCCTTGAAACATTAAAATTTTTTTAAAAGTTTCGGTATTTTTTCAAACTCTTCAAAATATTATATATATATATATTTTTAAATATTTCTCTATGATTAATTATTTTTTAATCTTTTTAAAACCTCTACATCTCATAAATATGGTTCAAAATGATTCGTATTTGTCTTCAATTTTTATTCAAATTTTCAAAAATGTTTGATTCATTTAAAATCACAAAAATTTAAACCTTTCAGATACTTCGCGAAGATATTTTAAAGTCTTAGAATCTAGAAACTCATCCTTTAAAATGAAACTTACATCATTTAACATTTTCTCAGAAATCATATTGTCGGTGTCGGTAATTTGATTATTACTGGTACCGAATACAACTTTTTAAGAAAAGGATAATCATTGAAACTTATTTTTCTTGTTATCACGATTAATAAAAAATGTCACATTTTTTTAAACTTTTAATGGGATTCCCAGCTTGAATTTGTATTTCCGGTTAATTCCCAGCTTTCTCGGATTTACTTTAATAGCTGCCTATTTCCCGTGTTCACAGAAAAAAAGTGTGAATGAAACACCAATTTTAGTGTACGATATACCTGCAACAAAAATGACCCTTGCGGTGTGAATGCTAGACAGTCATGCAGGGTAAAAAGTCTCGATCATTTGCGGTACGAAGTGCCGTCCACTTGGGGTACGAAGTATCAAATCGACTGTATCAACTACCTGTGGTACGGAGTGTCCGCTTCTCGAAGTACGAAATGAAAAAGGCTATTCGAAGCATAATCATCTTGCTCTTGACTCCTTAAAATACTTTTTTAAATTTGAAATAGGCATGTCCAAATTCATTGTTTATTATCTTGACAGCTTTTCTGATCGTACATTTTAGAAGTTGCATCATTCGCACTTTGCAAAATTGAGCCGAGCTGAGGATCTACGTTCATACCTATGATTTTCCAGATAATGCAATGAATAAAAATCTCCATTGCGAATAATTAATTTGAAGAGTTAATGTGTATAACAAGTAATACTTATATCTTGATCAACATAATTGTGTAACATGTGTCGAGGTTGTCTTATTTCGTAAAGTCATGAATTTTAAATATTAAAACTGAATCTTTTTCACCGATTTAAGTTGACGCGAGTCCAGAGTTAACCTCTGGAGTAAACTAATAAAACTACCTTTTCCTACCCCACCTAGTCAGTATTTTGTACCCTACGTACTCGGCATGTGGTACCCTAAGTTCGAGAGCTATCTGAATCACTACCAAGGTACAGTAATATAATTTTACCTGCAACAAAATATGCCCCCAAGTTTTTACTGTGTTTTCTGGTTAATAGGCACCCTATAAAGCTCAAAATTAAACACTTATCATACATATCGTTTCTTAAGTATTAATTACATTGAATTCATTATTTTACATGCATTAGTATTTTAAATTAATGAATATCTATTTATGTTCATTATCTACAATAGGGTGGTCTCCTCTATATTTTATACACATTCAAAAAATAGATCGCTACTTTAGGCTTTCACTTTAACAGTAAATAATGCGGCGATGACTTAAAAATTGATAAATCTCGACTCTCATTTCAAGTTTGAAGAGCGGGTCTCAGTTTCATGTACTTTAGGTAACATTAATATTAAAAGGCTATGAAAGTATGATAACGAGATTGGAAAGTATGCTTAAGAAGCAAAGAATATTAATGGGGCTGTTATAACTTAATATCGCGCAGGATAGAGTGCATTCTTAAGTAGGAAACGATAAAAAAAGATAAAGGCAGCTGAAAATGTCTGTTGATAGTTGATAACAATGTAGCTTTATTCTTTTGATAAATATAATAACATTTAGGAAGGACCACATTATAGAAGATAATGAATCTACAATAGATAATCATTACTTAATAGCACAAATGTACGTGAAATAATTAATTATAATTTTTAAATTTTAACGTGTATATTGTCATCACTATTAGTGCAATGAAATTAAATATTTTAAATATATTAGTATTCTCAATAAATGGATATCCTCCGTACGTTCACTATCTACTGTGGGTATGTCTCCCTAAATATTTTGCGTGATTCCCTCGATTTTCGCCTAGAATTTAAATTGTATGACAGTAAACAAAATTTTCGCCCAGAAAGAGTTCAAAGTCTCAACAGTTAATAACTCTCCTATGAGGCGAGCCTTTCCAATACAAATTTCACTGAATATGTGGATATTTGGATATGTGCGTTTCCGGCCAAGCGAACAATTTCATGGGCAGTAAAGTATCGCTGCTGTAAATCATGTCTGCGCGCACGCTACCTCCGAACACGATTGTATTTTAAAACGCCGGC
>NC_046659.1:64417602-64435343 GCF_010883055.1 Belonocnema kinseyi
GCTGGCAGCTTTCAACTCAATGCTACGAGAATTAATTTTCCGTGAAATTTTAAACCCTGAAGGTAAGATAGATCAAGCTTAACAAACTTGGAATGCAATAATTAATCAAATTATTAAGTATTTAGTATGTATTTATTTATACCCAGATTCAATATGAGAATCTAGGGGAAAAGCATCATTTAGAGATTGTCTTTTCTCATCTAGACCAACGTGAAGCGTCGTCTACAAACTGTCAGTCACCTGTCAAAATGATTTTGTCGGGCATTTTTTGGGTGAAATATATGTTAATAAACAGGTAAGTTATAACAATAATCACCTAACTTTTCCTTTCCTCCCATTTACCAGTGACTAGTAGTGCCTTGGAATAAAAATTGTACTTGGCATGATATAATATCCAAATCTTAGGGTAGTCAAAACCTACATGACATTCAACTACCAAAGCCGGGATGTAAAAACTAAGTCGTCACCATCTGCATCGAAATTAATTCCTGGGCGTTCTAACAATTTCCACTAGATTTTCTGCGGAAGTTTAAAGTTATCTAATCTTGCAATTGCTAGAGTCATACATGAAAAATAAGGTAAATACAATTGTATAATAAAAACAGAAATTTGTTTTTCACGATGAGTAGCGATGTAAAGTTTCATGAAACTTTAGCCTGATGAAAAGTTTGATGAAAAATTGCGGGTTTCGTGAAACATTGTAATTTTTCAAACATAGTGGCTGGAAAATTCTAACTGATAAGATAAAATCCTAACCTGACTTTGGAGGCCAAACCGACCTGCTCATGCACAAAATAATTTTTCTGCTCACCCATATGTTTCATGAAACATATGAAACTTTGACATGAAACGTTTTCACGTGTAAAGATTCCAGCCCAATGAATCTGAAAACAAAATGGTGATACCTTACTGTCCTAAGTTGATTAGTCCCTAATATCACCAGCGCGGTGTTAGTTGTCCCATCATTCCCTGCTCTTTTGCATTGTATGGAATGGGACTAGACCACTTTTTAAAAGTTTCACAGTAAACAAAATGTTATTTTTATGAAAAACCCTATTGAAATTAAATCTATTTTAATTATGTAATATTTCAAAACAGTTTTTTAAGAGATTTATATAAATGCTAAAGGGAAAACATGAATTTAAACGTCATGCAATAAACTTGCTAAAGTGGAATATAACATTTGAATTTGAATAAAAAGTTAAAAAAAATCCTTTCTATTTTGGAATGTACAAGTTTCTACCAGACTTAAATTTAACATTTTAGGGTTTAGTGAGTACTTACATTCTTAAACTATTGAATTAATAATGAATAATAATTATTATCATTTTATTATTGCATTATATAGTCCCTAAAAAGGAATGGTCAATTTTTATCCCCTCAGCATTCAACGAAGTGAAGTTAGCTAGTGATTGAAGTGAAAATACCTTATAGTATATGTAGATGGTCATGACTGTTTCTATACATCCCGGCTTTAGTTTAAATGTCGACGGCCATGACTAACTGATATTTGGAGGTTGCATTAGGAAGTTATAATTTTATTCTAAGTGACTAGTACGCACTGTTAAATGAAAGAAAGTTGAAAATTAGGTAAATATTATTGCAATTAATTTCCTTATTAACAATTATTTAGTCTAATATCGCCAAGTGAATAGTTGTTTTGACAGGTGTTCAGGTGACTGACAGCTCGGTTCAGCACGCCACAACTCTGCAGTACATTTGAGACTTGAAAATTCTCTCAAATGCTCATTGGGAGACCAATGAAATTTGACCTGCAACAAATTCAACACCAGCGTTTTTCTGTGATTTTAGATAATTTTGCAAAGAAAATTAGTTTTTCCAATCCTATACTACGCTGGAAAGGTTTTTTTTGTTAAGATGTATGTAATACTGATAGGCAGTAAGAAGTTCGTATTGTTAATGTTAAAACTAGAACTAGTTATAATGGCAAAGAAAATGTGATCTACTGTTTCTGTATCAGTTTCCGTGCTGAATTCGAATTTTAAGTCAACATATTTTTGAAAAATTATTACTTGCGATACAAGTAGAGGTAGAAAACAGTTTTCACAATAGAAGATACAAAGTTTCCATGCGTTTTGTCAACAGTTGTGATAGCGCCAATGGTTCAATTTATGCTTATTTAAGAAGAACAATTGTACTCGAACTCTGTCGAATTTATTGGAATTTCTTTGAATTTAAATTTAAATTGAATTCTAGTAAATTTAAAAGAACTGATTTAAATTCAAGAACTCTTATAAATCCGAGGGAACTGTGAAGCATTCAAAGGAATCCGACAAAAAAGAAAATTATAGCGAATTAAACAGAAATCAGAGGAATTTAAACGAACTGAAAATAGTCAAACTCGGATATATCGCACCCGGATACTTCCCGGATACTTCCCTTCCGAGCATTGACCCCGCGTGGCAGGTAGGAGCAAAAGGGGCTGCGGTGGAGCGTGCATTAGTCACTCAAGCGTGAACAAACAAAAGCGTTCTTGTCCGGAGCATCATTCTCTTGGGCTTCTTCCCTACCACCGCCAGCCCCAAATCCGACACAGTCTCCGAGTTTCACATTAATTTAACTGAATTCAGGAGAATTAATGGGAATTCAAGCGACTTTTAGAGAAATCAACCGAGTTCCACAGAATGCAAGCTATTTTAAAGGGATTCACCAGAATTCTACGGACTCGAAGTGAATTCAAGAGACTTCAAGTAGATTTAATAGATAATTCATTAGAAAAATTCCAATTTATTCAACAGAATTCAAGTACCTAAATGCACCTTGAATTGACATAAATTGACGAATCATCATCAACTGTTTATAAAGGGATGGTTTCTGATGAGTGTAAAATTCGCAACGTTCACGAATAACGCTAAAAAGGCAATTTTTTCTATTCTAGATGCTTTTTCTCATAATAAGAGAATTCTATGCTAAAAGCTACCAAAAAATGTTTCATTCCTCTAGTCTAGCGCATGTGGAAACCGCCCAAAAACAATTTCGTATGTTTCAAAAATTCTATAATAAGACACTACTTTGAAAAGTCGAAATGTTTTCGCTGAAAACAGCAGCATTTCATGCCAAAAGTCTCCTAAAAAAAGTGTCATCCCTCTAGCGCTTGTGGATCCTATTCTAAATCAACCTCTAAAACGCTAGAGGGATGCATTTTTTTAGGGACCTTGTGTCATGCAAATTAGCCATTATCGGTGAAAAGATTTCGACTTTTCAAATTAGCGTCTTTATATATGTAATCTTTGAAGCTTATGTGGTTGATTTAAGTTATCTTCCCACATGCGCTAGAGAGGGAATCACTATTAAAATATAGGTAAAATTAGTATATTCTTACACGATTTTTTAAACTTTAGCCACCTATTGAGAGAGATCCACATGCGCTAGACTCTAGAGTGATGAAATTTTTTTTGGATACTTTTAACACAAAATGCTGCCATTCTGTGTAAAAAATTTATTCTTCAAAATAGTGCCTTTTCATACACTTTTTTCAACTTTAGGCATTTATTTAGGGTGGGATCTGCATGCGCTAGAGGGATGCAAAATTTTCGGGATACTTACCGCATTATATTCTTCCATAATCAACAAAAGTATTCCGACTTTTCTGCCAAATTGGTTTACGTTTATCGTCAATGTTACGCACTTCAGACTCAGCGTTTTAAATTTTTTTCTCTGCTAAGAAATGAAACAAATTATTCCTATTTGACAAATAAAGAGCAATCATTTACCTCAGTATAACGTTTTTTCTCAATTCTTGTGATTATCTCGAGAACCGATTGAGATAGAAATGCGATCGTTGGATTCAGCGTTAAAAATCGATAGCGCAATTTGTCATTTTATTTAAAGAAAATGTTGACTAAAAAGAACTCAAAAGATCGTCGTATAGACAAAATGTAGGTTTCACTCGAATTCAGCAAGAAACACTACTACGGTATATTCGTGAGATATGTCTTATTTATAACACATGCCACGTTTTTTCGACCTGTCTAATTAATTAATATGCATATTATAAATATTGAATATTGATAATTTTCCATTAAGCGAGAGACGTCATTTTTCAAAACCATTGCCATTTTAGGTCCCATCAAAGCTGAAAGTTCACCACGTATTCTGAATATAAAAAATCCCAGTGATACCGTTGGTCATTGATTAACTTCACGGCTAAATTGAAACAGGAATTTGTGAGCTCTAAATTAGTAAGATCGAGGCTGTATCGCCGAGCCCATTTACTTCGTGGAAGTGAAAAATACATGTCAATGGATTGGGTCGTTTTTCCTGTCGCGGAACGTACCAGCGAGATGAGAAATAAAATAATAAAGAAGCAGGACGAACAGGACATTCCGAATGAGCGGATCGGAACGACAGGTAT
Source organism: Belonocnema kinseyi (assembly GCF_010883055.1). Classification (NCBI taxonomy): domain Eukaryota; kingdom Metazoa; phylum Arthropoda; class Insecta; order Hymenoptera; family Cynipidae; genus Belonocnema; species Belonocnema kinseyi. The sequence goes on from NC_046659.1 coordinate 64,421,978, forward strand.
GCCGTGAGGGTAAAGCGATTCAAAGAGTGTATATCGACCATTGCTTGACAAAACGAATGTCAGAGGAACGATATCAACGATATCGCCATGAGGGTATTTCGCTATAGGATTCGATCCATGGCCGTAATTCTTGATGTATATAGAATGTGGTTAGCTTCTGTAGCTTCTGAGAAAATTAATCCTGAGGTAAATGGTCTGTGTCATTTCGCTCTCATTTCACAAATACATATCGCTCAGGAACGAGGGAAATATAAATTGCGATAAAAGTCAAAAAAATTCCATAATTGCTCTTGAGTATGAACAATAAAAAACAAATAGAGAGATGAAAATAATAACAGGGTGGCGCCGCTTTAAACGAGGAAAAAAATCTTCATAATTTCCCGGGGTTTTCACAGTTCACCATTAAGGTGCAAAATTTTTAATTTTAAACTTTTATAAATTGAACAGTTCAAAGATTTCTCATTAAAAATAGAACTCTGCGCTATAATTTGTGATTCTCTAAATCAAAACTAATCCTCTGTTTCAATTCACATTATTCAGAATGATAAAAAAAAAACATTACTCTTTTCGAATTCAGTGCAAAATTGAAAATAAAAAGTTCCTCCCTTGCCAGTCATTAAGAGCTTAAAAAATAAAAACTTCCTCTTCCCATACAGAAAAAATTGAATTTTTCTCTTTTCCAATACAATAAATTTGTTTAAAATAAAAATGTACCCTTTTCAAAACAGACAAAAAATGGAAAAGAAAAGCTCCTCCCTTTATCTCAATAAAAAAAGCTAAAAAGGAAAAAAGGTCTCTTCCAATTAAAAAAAAAAATTAAAATGGAAACTTCCTTTTTTCAACTGGATTGAAATGGTAATAGAAAGAAATTCCCACTTCTAATTTAGAAAAATATAATAATAAAATTTACTCGCTTCAAAGTCAATAAAATTATTAAAACACCAAATTGTCCTGCCTTCAAAACAATAAAAATGTAAAAAAATTTTCAACAATTTCCTCGACAATGATAATATTGCTTCAAAAATTAAAATATTTAATTGTGGAATTTCAAATGTTTAACCTCGAAAAAAATGGATTAATTTTTAAATCGGTAAATTTAAGAATATTTAAAAAAGTGCATATAATTTTAAGTTATTGATATTTAGATGATTTTATTTATCTTACCTTATTCGCGATAATCCTAATGTTCTTTTAAAATTAGAAATGAAGTAACTTTTAGGCAAGATAATAATATTTAAAGGGCATACATATTTTTTCGAAAAGAAACTGTAAGAAATTTGTGAATAGTGCAACGAAGAATCCTATCTGTCAAGTCGACGAAATTGTTCGAAAAGGTTTCCTTCTTGAGAGAAATGAGATGTACTTCTGTGTGCATCGAAGAACGAAGAGACGGATTTAAACAAGGTAATTCACTGTAGGCCCATTAATTCGCAAAGTTAAATAGATAAATTGAGAGTAAAATGGGTTTAAATGGGATTAAATATAGGGTTGTCGAAGTAACGGACACGTACAACAAAGAAGTGACGATTCAAGGGATCACGTTTCGGGAGAAGAAGGGATATATAAAACTTCTTTCTCTCTACTTTATTTCCCGGAAATTAATCATTCTAATTTTCAATTTTCTAAGAAGTATAATATATTAACTTCCAATGCATTCCGATAGGATAAGACCTTTAAAAAAAAGTAGCTTGTTGTAAGTAACAAGATACTTAATACTACACAATTTACTTTTTTGAAGCAATTAGATCAAATATCTTGTCATTTACTTGATGTTACATCTCTTTCTTGTCTTCTTTTTCCATTTATTTTTCTGCAAAGAATGGATTGACAAGTCTGTGTTGTATCATAATCATCGTGACAAACGGTGCATCGGGATTCTGAAAGGCATACATAGTTCGATATCCATCTATCACGTATACACAGGTGACTTCTGTTATCTGAATGATGGCGTTGATAGCTTAGAATCATTTACAACTAGATTGATCTCTTTGATCTCGATTTTAGAAAATAACGTTCTGGTGGCTAAATTTAAAAATATTTCGAATAAAACCTCACGCCCTCTAATAAGGAAATTTTAAACCTCATAAAAAACGATTTTGTTTGTATCTACATAGATAAACTATCGAAATATCATTTTAGGGGCCGTTCGGAAACTACGTCAAACTTTCAGGGGGTGAGAGGGGTGTGTAAAATATAATTGTGAGTAAAATCTTTTGAAATCCTTCAAAAAAAGAAACTTAGTGATTTTATTTTACAAATAAAGAATCTACTCACAGACTTAACACTCTTTTCCCTATTCTTACTAATATATTTTTGGATCAGAATTCATCTCTCTTGGTTAAAAAATCAACTACTTGCTTGAAAGTTTAACTACTTTGTTAAATAAAAATTGACCAATTTTTTGAAAATTCGATCTTTTTGGCTGAAAATGATCTTTATTAACTAAAAATTTAATTATTCCATTATTGTTTGAAAACGAATTGTTTTTAGTTAAAAACCTTAACAGTTTGGTTAGAAATTTATGTATTTTGTAGAAAATTCGTCTTTTTGGTTAAAAATGCAAATTTTTCATTATAAATAATCTTTTTTCATTGCGGGCCCAACTATTTTGTAAAAAAATTCTTCTTTTTTGGGTTAAACTAACTTTTTTATTTAAGATTAAAATCCTTTTTGAATGAAATACCAATAACTATTTTTTTCCTCGAGAAATTATGACTTCAACTACTTGTTTGAAAGTGGAACTTTTTTGTTAAACTTGAATTTTTATTTGTCGAACATTGATCATTTTAGTTAAAAATTAATCTATTTTGTTATAAATTAAAAATTTTATTACAAATTTAACTCAAATATCAACTTTCTTCTAAAAGTTTTGGTTGAAGTTTGATGTTTTTTGTTTAAAAATTGTACCTTATTCTTTGAAATACCATCACTTTTTCTTTAGAGTTCAATATTAGTCCTTTTAAATAGAAAATTCGAACATTTGTTTAAAAATTAAACTTTTTATTATAATGCTACTCAGGTCAACATAAATTGACAACAATTACATACTACATGCTTCTGGTTTCATTTACTTCGTCTTCGCTTGATTGTTCAAATATTTGGTTGTTAATGCAACTGTTTGGTCTGAAATTCATTTTTGTTTGTTTGTTTATGTGTCAAAAGCTTTCCCAATGATTTGACTCTTATTTAGGTTGAAAACTGAACTCTATCATTGAAAATTGATGTATTTTGGTATATTTTAAATTAAAAATCACAAGTGTTTCGTAAGGAATTAAACATGCTACCTATGCTTTATTGTATTTAAAAGAATTTATGCCCCTATTTTCCCTGTTTTAAAAGCATTTTTGGCTGTTCAGTCATTTTTATTCTAACCTTCTATCAAATGTGCCACATTGCATTCAATAGCGCAACTGAACATTAATTTTACTTAAAAGAATTTATTCCCCAATTTTTGTGAAATATCACCCGATTTGCCCTGTTTTGAGAGCTAGCATTTTGGACTGTGAATTCTGTTAAAATATTATGTTTTCTGTTCTATATTAAGCGTTTATCAAATAAAATCGAAGAAAAATGTTGATTGAAAAGAGGGTGGGTGTAATCGTATTTGTGACGTCACCCTCGGGGATTCAAGCTTTGTGTGACCATATGTGACGAAGAAGGGGATAGATGGATAGAGTGTTGAAAATAGCGTAACGTAGTTTTTGACTGGCTCCTTAAGCCATATTTAAACTAAAGTTTACAATACTTTAATCCGATGCGCATACAAATCTAAAAATGTTTATATACTTTTTACACACACACACACACATACACATATATATTTGAATGTGACTATTCTTTTAAATGGGACTGAAACAATTTACTTTGCTTTTCTAAACATATGAAAGCCGAGAAGCGTACGGGTTTTTGACAAGTTTACAAAATGATTTCTGATAGCGGGAGTGTAAACTGGAACATCATGGGGGAAATATTACAGGTATGTAGATTTGGACGCTGAACCACTTTATAAAACAAAGCCATTTCACAGACGACTCAGTATGATAGAGCATTTTTTCTGTAAACCCTGCAATTTACCTTGCAGATGATCATGTGTGTACGTGTGTCATTATAACGAGCATATTTTCTATGCCACATAGTCACGAAGATTTGAGTGAACTAGTACAATATGACTATGATGCTGCAATACATATTTCATTTCACTATCGCGGTTCACGACTCGAAGTTTTAAAAGAAATTCAGCAACTTTCTTTCGTAGAAATACTTGGAAAGCAGCTGGTGATTTAACTTTAAGTCTTTGTAAACTCGACTAAACCTACTTCCGCTTTAGCACGTACTGTCGCTTAGAAAGTCACCTTGCACTCTTTTATCATTTAAGGGCTAAAGAATCTCCTTAGTTCTTGACTAATTGTCCATGTTTTAGTATCTTTCATTCTACGTGAAAGAGTATCAAAGATAAAGGCGATCATGACTAGTTCTCAACAAATATTTCGGTACTGAAACAATTTTGATGAGCTCGTTTGAAGGTTCAAAGATTTACTACAAAGTTTAAAAAAAATTATGATACCAGAAAATGATGAGCAAAACGTGCGCTATATCTTGATAGCAACCCTCACCTTGAGGTGCAACTCATCCTTCGTCATCACCTTCTCAAATGTAGGTTAATTCACGAAAACAAAATAGCATCTTAGAACTCTGATCAATTTTTTATTCACGATTTGTTTAAATCAAATTTTCAAATCTGAAAAATATTTCATAAATATTATGATACGTAGACATTAACATTCATATGAAATTATACACTTTATAAAATAATAGGCTCTTTATTAAAGTAGGCAATTTATAATCTTTCGTTTACTTACTACTCAAGTAATCATTTTCTATTACTTCATTATATATTAAATTAAAAATGTTAAACAATGGCATATCTCTCAAGAACTCCTAGTAGTTTCCCACATAATGAAATTATTATTAATTTATTAAATTCACTGCGGACAGGTGTCGAAACTTCATTATGAAACATTATACATAAACAAGATCGAATCGACTGTTCCATACAATATGGAATCAAGTTTAGGTGGGTCCTTTTAAAGTTGATGACATTTTGAGTTTTGATGATACGGAATTTTGTGTAATATTTATTATTGTGTAGAGTTTGTTAATATTTCATTACGTGCTGCAGAACTACGCTATTCTTGTTTATTATATTGCAAAAATTCAAGCTGTCCAAAATAAACTAGATTCCATGTAGAGAATATCTTAAACCTAATTCTTTCTACGGAGTCACCCGAACTTCATTCTTTTTGTACAGAACAGTAGAAATTTGTTTTAAATACATAAATAATTGATTGTTTTGGGCTCTATTTAACTGAGTATTTAACTGATAGGAAGCGGCTGTAGAGAAGAGAAGCTTTGTAGGGGAAGGGGATTGAGTGAAGTTAGGGGAGGGGCACCGAAAGCCTTTTTTGTATTATGTTGGTGCGCAGCGCCTTCTATGAATAATTTTTTTATCGACCTTCATCTATAAAAACTGTCAATGCACAAATAAAAATTCTATCGCATATAATTCGTGTTGCACCTTAATTAAATGAATTGTTGAATTGAGTTTATTAAAAATAGACATGGGTAGCGTGTCATATCAAGTTTCTTGGAGCACGGGATCAATGATACTTGAAACTTAGAGGGCGATACTGCACCCTTCAAAGTCCCTGCTCCTCCTCTAGAATCGGGAAAACTTTCAGATCGTCCCCGCTTCAGCATCTTGCTCACTGGGCCACTTCATAACAATGCATTTCTCAGTCCCCTCTTTAGCTCCTTGGATCTGAATTACTTTTGATAAATTATTCAAGTTGTTCAAGGCCTAGACATGCTTGGTATTTGAAACCGTACTATTTTTTCTGATTGCAAGAATCGTAAGATTTAAAGTATATCTGAATAAAAAGGCTGTTAAGCACGTCTATAAACTGTGTTAATATAGATTCTTTCCTTAATTACATACAGAGATTTTGTTCCTAATTCTTGAATATGGAATATGTTTTTACTATATCTTTATCATACAGCTAAAAATTAAATAATCTATGATGAAAAACATGAGTTTTAGTAAAGTTCTAAGGTATCTACTTCAAAATATATTAAAATGTATTTATCCTACGATTCTTAATTGCAGAACTTGAAATTCTTAATCTGCAAAATTGAACAAGTGAAAGAATTTAAAAATTCAAATCTTGAAGATTTCAATTTTTTAATTAAATCGATTAAATTTAACCCACATATTTAATTTTAAATAATATTTTAACATGTTTAAATTTTTTTAATCTTTTTTTTTCGCATTTTTCACAACTGAAGGGTGAAAGTACAGAACTAGATAACCAACAAAATAAGAATTTTTCAGGGGAACAAAAAAGCATTCTTTAAAATCTATGTCACTATTTAAACATAAAACAAAAGTCTACTCTTAAGCTGAAGAGTTGCTGAATTGAGAAGAAAAAATATGATTAATAAATGTTTTTCTGGTTCAAGGAAACTCAAGTAATTTGTGGAAGTTGACAATCTCAAGGTGGGACTAACCTGTAATTCGAGTAGGTTCGTTTGCGGATTGCGATAAAAATTCAATTGTCAGTTAATATAAAAAATATAAACATGCTACCGATATATTATATATCTGAATATGATAAAAAATTGAGGTGAAAAATGTAGGCAATTTTTTGCAAAAATTCAATTTGCTTCTGAGATACGAGAGAAGTGAATGAGAATACAAATTTTATGATAAAAACAAGTCATTCTATGCACAGAAGATAAAAACTGAAAATCGTAATATCCTAGTATGGCATTTTTTGCTAGAAATAAGGAGAAAAAAATTTCTGTTTTATTGAACGACAATAATTTTAAGGAAAACATACCAATGCTCAAAGGATAAAAAGATTATAAATACGCTAAAATTTTAACGAACATTGTATTTTTAAACGAAAATTTTCAAATTGCTGCATTCTAATCTCTTTTATATTGAAATTGAAATTTTTACTATGATGAAAATTTGTGAATCTTAAAACTGAAATATTGAATCTATACTAAATTCCTTGAGCGTTTAAAAGTAAATTATTTTTTAATCTGAATTATGATATAAGTATTGCGTGTTAAAATCAGATTAAAATGATATTTAAAACGTTAAAAATTAAATAAATTTAAGTTTAAATTATTAGTAGTATAAAATTCCCTTTCAATTAAAAAAATAATTATGCACAAAATTTTACAAAATTACAGCATCATAAAATAATTTGAAACTCATTTCCAAAGAAATGTACGTTTATTACATCATACGTCGCAGATGATTAATTGATAAAAATTATGTGCTTTTTATAAAAACATCGAGCGAACAGCCGATTGATCAATCTGCTTGGTCCATCTACGCAAACTTTTCGTTTCGAAAATAATCGCCCATATAATAGTAATTTTTTAATTACAAACTTCATTAGTTTACCAAATGATGTAGAATTACCAGAATATTATACTTCGTATCTTCTACTAAAAGTAAGAGGTATTTGGGAACCTTTTTCAGCTTACAAGAGAAAAGATACTGACATAAGATCAATCGCCAAGAAAATATCCGTAAGGAAAATATACAGGATAAAACGTGCTTTGACTATACATTTACGTCGGAAAATGTAGAAACCGATGCATAAAATTGCATTTGTAGCAGACTTCGCGCGCCGCGCAGCTATACTGTTTGCTCATTTAAAAGACCGACTGGTTGACTTTAATCAGGTTTGCAAGTAGAAAATATGAAAGGACTGAATTTCAATCTGAATATTTCTGTAAATTTCAGCGAGGCGGCAATTCTGGCTATTTTGTGCATTCATACGTCATATATCACTGGGGCTGACATTGCATTTACATTTTTGTAGATTGCTGTCGATTCACAAACCAACTATACCCAATATTAATGACCACAATGCTCTATTTTTAATCAATCGTGGGATTTATTTAACAATTTGTTCAATCATTTTTTTAGAATAAAACTGAAATTCAATGAGTATTCAATCGTGAGATTTATTTAACAGTTTGTTCAATTGTTTTTTTTTAGAATAAAACTGAAATTCAAGTAGTACTTTGAACAACCTCGAAGCGAGCTTTTTCCGAGGATCACCAATTGAAATTTAATTGTTCGACAGAATCTCTGGGGAAGGAATATTAAACTAAAATCGTTAAGTTCTGAAGAGGGCGAAGATATGAAGAGGCACGTCCAATTATTTAATAGGAATATCAAGCGAGAAGACAAATCGGATTCTCTTACTAGATTGACTTATCTTTTGACGATAAGAAAGCAGCGGATATAATATTTCACTTCATTCTTGAACGAAGAAAGTTTTTCGACAAACCCTTAAGCTTTTGTAGTTATTAAGTTTATATCAACTCAACAGGAAAATCTTTCCTGGAAGCTTGAGGAAGAATTATTTAAATTTTTAAAAGAAAATTTATTTTGAAAGTTTGAAATGATTTCTCTTGAAATTAAGTTATTAAATTAAGAATAAGTTAAAAATACATCTATCTTGTTAAAAAATTAAAGCCCAAAGTATCAGGAATTCAGCAAGATATGCGTAAAAGCTTTTCATTATTTTTAATAATTAGAACGAGGTATTTGAAGCCGATATATTAACAAATTTTCACGGAAGCGAATCGTCAACTTTAACTTCGGTCGCAGTGTATTCTTAAAATCCGAGTGGTTATACTAACGATTTCTCGCTTGACCCAGTTACACCTGGTTCAACTCTGAGAACCTTCGCGAACTTTTAGCTGGTCCGGATTATTTTTACACTTTATTTATACGCGCAGTGTCGCATTTTTTCATCTATTTCGCTGACAAAGAAGAAATAGATGCAAACGAGCTCGATCCTGAGCTTCGTTATATCTCAAATGTAAATTGTCCTTCGGTTATTTAACATTGAGCAAACATATTTTGTACAAAGTAAAAACATGAGAAAATTTTCAAATTGAAATAATTTTTATAATGAAACTATATTTTATAATACTACCCTTGAATATATTTATTCAAATATTCTAAACAATCAGTATGGAATAACTTTAGACGCCGATTTGGAGGTCAAGAGACATTAAATTAACAGTTTCGAACTTCGCACTCCACTGAACGGAACAGACAATTTTCTCGAAATTAGGGAGCACATCCTGTAAACCGAAAGTTGAGGCTGCAATTTGGCACAAAACGTTCCTGAAAGCTTTTTGATGAGAGAGATGCCACTTTGACATCTTGTAATTATGTTGGTGAGTTGAAGCAAATGGAAAATTAACTCTATACACTCATGATTATTTAGCTCAGTGAAGCAGCTGAATCACAATGCATGTACATTGAAATGCAGTAGATTCTGGTTTTATCATTGATAATAGAATATGAACCACATTATCTGCGCTCTCTCTCTCTCTCTGCAATTCGCTTAACATACATTCGCGGATTTTCTTCAACTTATTTGGACCAGATCCATTATTTAAAAAAATTAATTACTGAATTGCTACTAATTAATGTCAATAATTTAATTTTATTTAGTGAAACGTTAATTATCGATGTTTTTCAGAATCTAAAAATGCTTTTAAACCACCAGAACCTTAAAAATACGCCAAATCGTCCAAAATATTAACTATCGAGTAAAAATCGAAAGTATGGGAGTGATCAATCATAGCCTTTCCAAAGTATAAAAAATGTATGGTAAATGAGACGATCCCATACTTCAAGTATATAGAAATAGTATATCTAAAGTAGAGGTGAAGTATGGCTGAAGTATAGGTGAAGTAGAGCTAAAGTACTTGTACTTAATATCAGTTATACTTCTCAGATATACTTTAAAAATACTTTCCCTATCCTATACTTCAACCATGCATTGTCATACTTAAGCTATATTTAAGATATATATCCACTATACTTCATTCCAATATACATGGGGTATAGGATCGCTTCATTTGACATACTTTTACTGTACTGTGGTATATGATAGATTACTCCCACATGATTTCCCAGATGTTTTCCTAGATCAATCCTATACACAAAGTTTTTTACCCGAAATAATTTTTAATTCGCATTTAAATTGAAATACCGCTACGAAGTACATTAGGCGTATTCGTAATAGGTGCATTTATTTCTGCTCATTTCATGAACACTTTACTTCCTCATAGGTAGCAAATAAATTTACTTTCACATAGAGAGAGATTTTTCTCTAATAACAGAAACAAGTGCATACTGTCAATATTTTTCAAGTGCGTTTCTTTCTTACACAAAAACTCATGTTCATTGAGAGTACTTATGGTAGTATTATATTCCATAAGAGAAGGGTTTCCCCATATATACAATGTTACATTTTCTTTTAATATTATAAGTCGCTACTGATTCATCATGAAAGGTCAACGAAGGTTCATCAATAGATCAATCGACGCATCTCGACGACGCGAATAATAATATTAAATAACATTTTATTATATTCCCAATATAAAACAATTATCCTATAAACAAGGTCAATAATTTTATTTAAAAATTAAATAACGGTATTGGTAGGACGTGAAAGCTTGCGCCATAGTTCAGTCGATTCATCTGAAGATGCATCGACATAAGGTAAACGACAAGTTTCGAAAAATTATAAATAGGTACATTCATCCAAATTTCATGACCATTTCTCTTACTTTTCGTGATAACGAAAACAGAAAAAAAGTTACACATACATAAGAGCCTTTAAAAAAAAGAAAAAAGAAAATTTGTAAATTTAGGTTTATTACAAGTCTCGGACTGTGAGAAAGCAAAACGGTATATTCTTTATGAAGTCGTAAAAATGTGGGAACAATTTCTGAAAATAGTTTTTCCCTTAAAAAAAATAGCAATTCTTATAGATAATTGAAAAAATGGTAACACTGTTCAAAGAATTACAAACACTCTCCAAGATGATCAAATTTGGTATTCAGTTTCAAATATAAAATCATGATTTCAAAATGCTTAAAAAAAATTTCTACTACAATCAGTATAAGAAGAACACTTGCAGTAAAATATAATTATAGATAACTTATTAGCAGACCACCCTATACTAGATAATCATTAATAATAAGCACAAATATATTCGAAATTAATAATTTAGTTATAATTTGTTAACACATACAGTTCCTTAACTATTCATGAAATTAAATCTTAAAATTGATGATTATTTACTTTAGGTTCATTATCTATTGTAGGTTGGTCTCCACTTATCTTTATTTCAAGAAAATGTCCTACATTTAAACCTTCTCTGCGCAGCATGAATTAATTAGTTTAAATTAAGGATCAACGCGATCGATTTACTATGTTCTTAATTGTTTCGATAATTTTTTAATTTTTTAAATGTAACTTTTTACAAAAACAATGCACAGAAATGCAGTTTTTTTTACAAATTTTTCTATTACATTTCATTAGCTCCTTTTATGTTGATACTTTTTATTATTTACCCGCCATTTTTTAAATAACTTTTATTTGTTTAATCAATTTTTTTACACAAAATGAAAAAATGTACACCTTATCTGAATAATTTGACTATTTAATTTAAATAGAAAATTAGCAAGAACGATTAGCTAATCAGTTCAAAAGTGACATTTCAATAATAAAAAATTATTTAAATAATTAAGAATAAAGTGAATCGATCATGTTGATATTTGATTTAATCCAATTAGCTTATGACACTCATAGAAGGTGTCAATTTTAAATATTAAAAAAAATGTTTAGGCTAATGGAAATTGTTAAAAAAAATGGATAACTGAGAAAAGTACCGTGCATGCCCGAATTCTTTCGGTTTTGTTGACAAATTTTCAAAAAAAAATATTTTTACCAGTCAAAAGTTGCATTTAAATCAAAAAAATCTGTTCATACAATATCAAATTGTATTTACTGTTTATATTTTTTATTTTGCCTAATTAGTTAATCTCGTTGTTAGGGTACTAATAACTTGGAGTTAAATGTGAAAAAAGTATTGTTTAAACGAATAAAAATTGTATAAACGATTAACAATTAATTACAAAAACATTAAACTTTTTCATCAAAAGCAACAATTTAAGTAAAATTATTGACAGAATGTTCCGATTTTACGTTTTTTGTTAAAAACAAACAATTTATTAAAAAATGAGCCTCGAACTTTTCAGGGTTTTAACAGGACGTGCATCCAAACATTTTTAAACCAAGAGCTCTGTGTTTCTAATTTGCTCAAGCAGAAATACGAATTTGACTGCACTATTTCACGCAAATCTCTACATTCTTTTAAATTGTACAAGTAAAATGCAATCGTTTTTCCAAATGTGTACAGAATTATATTTTTCAGCATCAGAAATAAAAGGATCCAGCTTCCAAACTTGATGCAAAAATTTAATCTGCTAATTAAACAACTTATATAAATAATTTGAGGGACAAAATAAATATGTCCATTTTAGACGTTACACCTCTTTATTTATCTCATAGGCTACAAAATATAATTATGATATTCAATTGGAGAATACGATGATAATTTATTGTATAGAATTACAATTATGCCTAGGACACTAATAACAAATAATTATGTAAAAAATGAAGTGAAAGAAGAAAATTATCAGTTTGTAACTCCTGTGAAAAGCTAATTCAATCACATTTTTATGGACAATTTTCTCATAATAAGGTTTATTCGATAGTGATACTTTGATCTTAAAGTTGACTAAAAGTATTTTGTTGAAGCTTAGTGCTGGTAAAGATCAGGAGTGCGATTATAGCATATTACATTACAAGTAGCGTTAGGCACGTCTTTATCGCAGGTAGGTCAATGTTCGCAGGACGACTAACAAAACAATGGTCGCAGTGAACATTGAATTCTCTGCGTAAAGATATGTGTAACGATACGAGTGATGTAAGATACTTTTATTCAAAGCCACCAAATAATATAAGCTTATAAAGCCCCCTGAAAAGCGAGTGTCCTAAAGCTCTTTACTGAAATGATGCGAGAACGTTCTATGAAGTGAATGGTTTTTGATAATGATGCTAATCACTTACCGAATATTCTTCTGTTTTTTTTTTCCATCTGTAAAATTCCTCGAAGGCCAGATTCTATTTAACCTTAGATTTTTGAGGAACTAAATCTTGCTTTGCTTCTTTCACTTCGCCATTTATTTCGAGGGGTGGGATTTTGTTTTTTTCCCACGAATTTGATTGTAAGAAGGTTTACATTGATGACGCTTTGTAACGTCATTGCTGATAATTGAGGGTTTCACGGATTCTATTTTTGTTGATATGGTAGTGGATGAAAACATACGATTAATGTGGGTTCCATATGTTTGAGCTGTAATTGGTAATTTCGTATGGTGCGAGATTTGAAAGTGGTTCGTTCCGAGT
>NC_046659.1:64435443-64438057 GCF_010883055.1 Belonocnema kinseyi
TAAAGTAAATAGTTTAAGTCAAAAAAATTAACTTTTAATTTATTTTCATTAAAATATTTTGATTAACCTTTCTAACAAAAAATAATTGATTTTTCTGAAAAATTCCTGATTGAGAAAATTGAATAAATTAGTTTTAATTGATTAGCAATATAAAGAGAAATGAATCTGTTGAAATCGAATATACGAATTTGATAATTTCCGCAGAAGTGAAACACAGCTTGGTAGTGATCAAGTCTTTCCAAAATTTTGAAAACCCTCTGCGGATTAAACTAATCTGCTTTTACGAAAAAAATCTGTCTATCTCTGTTAACAAAATAATTAGCTTGAATAAGAATGTTAAATTTTCTAGTTCTAAAACTACCAATATATCTGCATTGCACAATTATTCGGATCAATGAATACTAGCATATGCTTCTTTCAGATAATATTTTATGCTCATGCGACTTTTATGTTATGGGAAAAACGAACAAAGCAATGTGGCGAACATGCAAGACTACATGAATGTTCACGATATATCTGAGGTCTAGACTAAAGACGAAACCTGTAACGTCAATATTCAGCAGACTAGAGAGCCTGGGTAGCTAGCAAGATGGTTTAAACGATAACGTCAGAGTAATGTCGATAATATAAGGCTAATAGCTTCCCCTGAACCATCGGTCAAATTTTCCTTGAAAACAAAACACGAGTATAAACTTTGTTGTTAGACAAGATCTCTCATACCTTCCTCACAAAGAAAAGTGAAGTTTCATTTTATTAAAAAAGTGGCATCAAAAGTTGATGAAATAAAATTTATTTACAATTGATTCATTTTGAGGAATACAGGCATTGAAATACATTCAGTTGTTTTTCATTTTTGAGGTGGATCATAACAGCGAACATAGGTCAGTATTTTCATATGCCAAATTTTCTGACAAGATATTAATTTTCTCAATGAAATTGTAGTAAATTTGAACAAGAAAGGAAACAAATTGCTGACATGTCAAAATAATTTATTTTGAATATAAGTTTAGCATAATTTCAGGCACACATCTTCAGATGTAAAACCTAATAATAAAAGCAGTAAGAAATTAATATTTTTCAAAACGTCTGCAGCAGAATATACTTAGCAGAGTGACAATGGCATTTTATGACGAGGCTTCAGGCAAATTCATTTCTCGATAAAATAGCTTTTAAATCTTTGAAATTAACGGGCGTCTAAAAATTTCCTGAAATATTCGTCGAAAAAATGGTCTGTCTACTTTCTCATTAAAATCTGACATCAATTGATTGTGAAATTTTAGAAATTTTCAGGATCATGATTCACAAATTTTCGCATGGAATTTTAATGAGACATCACGCAATCTCTTTTTATGGTAGATATTCCAAGGATTTTCGATATTTTAAAATCTCTTCAACTACACGTAATGAGAATTTATGTATTGTATATCAAGCCAGAGGGTGGCAGTATTTTCAGTTTAAATTTAACGCTAATCTGTCAAATATATTTTTCTTCGCAGTTTTTACGTTGATGGAAGTAAAAGTTCAACTCTTCACTTATCGTAAACTGGTGAAGACTGCTTCAAAGCAATATTTTAACTTCTTTTAACTTCGCGGAAGTCTTTTGCATGTATATACGAAAAAAGAGTTGAATGACAAAGTTTCTTTCCGAGTTATGGCTGTGTGGCGGCTTTCCTATATTAGAATCATTGGAAGAGCTCTCACTTTGCTTTTCATTTCTTCATTTCCTTTTTTGTGAAAAATAAAAGGTAGTGAGGGGAAGGTGAGAGGGTGAGTTGGTAGTTAACTTTTAGGCAGGACGTAGTTCAATTTCTATCCGAAATTAAGAAACTTTTCATGGGTTCCGGGACCGAAATGATGCGAGTTCACGCGGAAACATCGTTAGTGCACAGATGAAGGCAAAACAGTCGACTGTTTGTACGTATATAGAAATTCCAAGGGGGAATACGTACCGCGTTCACTAAAACGTTTTACATTCATCTTCCTTAGTTGTCGGAAAGCAAACGATTCTCAAGGGATTGTGGCAGTTACCACTCCTTGACGATGACCAATAAACCTAATGACGACTGTTTATTCACTGAGCTAATCCTAGTATTCGGTGCTAATGTTTCTGACTTCATTCGGATTTACCGAAATAGCTTTTGCTTTTTGACCAAATACTTTCAGGGCTCACGCCTAATATTCTTTCATGGATTGAATAAAATTATTATAATTTTTAAAAATTAAATATACCGTAAAACCGTTCAATGGCCCTCCCTTCTATAGCCCTTTCGGGAATTGATGACGCGCTGCATAGGGGTGTCATAGGAGCTGCACGGGGTGCGCGGAATTTGCGGTTGCCACTGAAGCGAGCACTCAGGCGGAGCCTCTTACGCCCCCCGAGAAGTGAGCGTTAAGATAGCCCTTTAACATAGATTCCAGATAGCGGCAGTTATGCAGTTTCAAAAGCCACCGCAGTCAGTTACTTCCACAAATAGCCACTGAATAACGCAAAATGCATTTCACTTATTTACTGTATATATATATATATATATACGAGGGTGGATTGATAAGTTTCCGGCCTGACCAAGAGATGGCGCCACTAGGCCTACCTTGAGGTGGCGTTCTATAGTACCAT
>NC_046659.1:64438157-64439270 GCF_010883055.1 Belonocnema kinseyi
AAATGCGCCAAGGTTTATTTGAAGCGAGGAAAACTTAATGGCATCCCTGAAGATGCTGAGCTCGTTGATAGAAGCGCCATACGACACCTTTGCGCTGGAGAGTCTTATACATACCTGGGCGTACCACAGAGCCGCCTTCAGGATGTGACATCTATAAAGGATACTCTCCGAAGCAAATACACACGTCTCCTCCGACCGATTTGGTCTTCCAAACTGTCAGCGAGGAACAAAGTATCTGCAACGAACATGCTTGCCGTCCTGGTACTACTCTATTCATTTGGAGTAGTTCCATGGACGAAGAGTGAGCTCAGATCTCTTGATATCGGGGCAAGAAAGGTTATGCACATGAACAAAAGCATGCATCTTAAGTCTTCCCTTCCGCGATTGTACATTTCACGCCGTCAAGGGTGTCGCGGAATATTGAGTCTTGAATGTCTTCACAACAGGATTATTCTGGGTACAGCACATAGAGTTACAAATGGAAGAAACCCTCTTCTTAAAATGGTCAGGAATCACGAAGAAGTGGGTAAAGGAACGTTTCTGTACAAAGCAGCGGAGGAGGCTGCTGAAACACTCGGACTTGGCTTCAGTATTAGGGGTGAGCAAAATGCATCAAATCTTATCTATCTCGAGTACTCACTCCTGAAAGCCCGGATTAAGAAAGCACAAGTGAAAAACTTTCGTGAACAGCTCCTCGATAAGAGGATGCACATTATCTTCCACAGAAATGTGAAGGATCAGTCAATGTCTTGTGAGCTAACGTTTGCTTTCCTTAAATTGCCCGGATTGAAGTCTGGTACGAAGGGTTTCATTTTTGCATGTCAAGACGGTGTCATTTCCACCTTAGCATACCGTCGCCACATTTTGAGCCAAGACATTCCCGATGGTTCTTCTTGACTTCGAGAAGCGAACCTTGTTCGTTATCGAATTTTCGGCACCAGCTGACAAAAACATCATAGCCAAGGAGAATGAAAAGAAAGAGAGGTATCGAGACCTTAGAAGGGAGTTGCGACGATTGTACCCGGAATATTCTGTTAAACTGATCGTCCTCATCATCGGCGCTCTTGGAGGTGCCAAGCTTTCACTTGCTAATAGCCTAAAAAGCATCCCTGC
>NC_046659.1:64439370-64443203 GCF_010883055.1 Belonocnema kinseyi
TATAATCGCTTCTTTCCAATCGTCTGGGACGTCTCCCATCTCGAAACATAAATTTATCAATTCGCAAACTCTATGTGGTATGTACTCGCCACCATGTTTAAGGATTTTAGCATTAATACCGTCTACCGCGGCAGCCTTACCGTTTTTCAAGTTCTTTATTATATCCCTGACCTCAGTTACACAGACTTTTTTAATTGAGTTTTCCAACGCATCGTGTTCAACATCTCAGTTGTGGTGTCCTATAGCTTCATCTCCGAATTGTCTCCTAAAATAGTCTCTGAAAGCCTCTAGTATTCCATCTGCATCATATACCATTTCCCCCCTACTATTTCTCATGTTGACAATTTCTGTACTTTTGTTTCCTTTCATTTTTTTATAAAGTAGTTTCCTGCTTCCTTCAAAGTCGTTGTTAATACCTGCGATGTTCAAAGTTCTCTTGTACGCTTCTCCTTTTGCTTTTTGGGCAGCCTGAATTCCATCATTCCACCACGCATCACCAGACATTCTTCCTACAACTGCGGTACCACACACTTCGATCGCGCATCTAACAAGGATATCCCGTAACATTGCCCAGGCGCCCTCTAAATCTTTGTTTTTTATACGGTCCTCCCATGTTGCCCTATCTATGCTTTCGATTATCTTATTTTGGAAATCTATTCGCACATCCGGTTTCTGTAGGTTCTAAATTTTGATTCTCGTTTGTTTTGCTTTCTTGGGTCTCTTTTTTCTCCAACCCCGACCTAAGTTAAGTTAACCAAACACTACCCCTATGTCATACATACCCTCCCCTCGGCATCAAAAACGTATTGCATGTTGTAAAACCACCTTGAACAATGTAAAAATGATTTAGAACTCGAAATTAATTACATGGTACTTAGAAATTTTCCTTCCATTATAATTTCCCCAAAACTACCCTTCCACGTGAACGTATGGAGCAGAACATTTATATGTACGAAAAAAGCATTAAAAATAATTAAACTTAGAAGAAACTGTTAATTGATATTTTTTTGCTCTTCGATAATATATAATGCGTTCCCCAAAAACTACTTTGGTGTTCTAAATAATTTTCACATTGTTCAATGTGGTTTTCCAACTTTCTAAACGCTTTTGATAAAGAGGGAAGGATATGTATGACTTAGGCGGAGTTTTGGGTAACGTATTATACATTATCGAAGAGCAAAAAAAGAGCAAAAAATATCGACTAACAGTGTCTTCTAAGTTTTATTATTTTTTATGCTTTTTTCATACATATATATGTTCCGCTGCATACGTTCACGTGGAAGGGTAGTTCTTCAGGAAAATTATAAAGAGGGGGAAATATTCAAGTTTCGTGTAATTAATTTGACGTTCTAAATCATTTTTGCATTCTTCAAGGTAGTTTTCCAACTTTTGAAACGGTTTTGATGACGAGGGGAGGTTATGTATGCCTTAGGGGTAGTGTTTGTGTAACGTATTATACATTATCGAAAAGGAAAAAAAAGAGCAAAAAAATATCCACTAACAGTTTTTTCTAAGTTTGATTATTTTCAATGTCTTTTTCATACATATATATGTTCCGCTGCATAGGTTCACGTGGAAGGGTAGTTTCGGGGGAAATTATAATGATAGAGAAATCTGCAAGTTTCATGTTATTAATTTTGAGTCCTAAATAATTTTTATATTTTTCAAGGTGGTTTTATAACTTTTAAAACGTTTCTGATGACGAGGGGAGGTTATGTATGACTTAGGGGTAGTTTTTGTGTAAAGAATTATCGAAGAGCAAAAAAAGAGCAAAAAAATATCGACTAACAGTGTTTTCTAAGTTTTATTATTTTGTATGCTTTTTTCATACATATATATGTTCCGCTGCATAGGTTCACGTGCAACGGTAGCTTCGGGAGAAATTATAATGAGAGAGAATTTTTCAAGTTTTATGTTATTAATTTTGAGTCCTAAATAATTTTATATTGTTCAAGGTGGTTTTTTAACTTTTAAACGTTTTTTGATCACGAGGAGTGAGTCATTATGACTTAGGGGTAGTTTTTCGAGAGCGTATTATATATTATCAGAGAGCCAAAAAAGAGAAAAAAATATCAACTAACAGTGTTTTCTAAGTTGTATTATTTTTTATGCTTTTTTCATACATATAAATGTGCTGCTGCATACGTTAACGTGGAAGGGTAGTTTTTCAGATAAATTATAAAAAGGGGGAAATTTCAAAGTGCCATGTAATTAATTTGGAGTTATAAATCATTTTTACATTGTTCAAGGTGGTTTTACAACATGCAAAACGTTTTTGATGCCGAGGGGAGGGTATGTATGACTTAGGGGTAGTTTTTCGGAAGAGTATTATGTATAATCAGAGAGCAAAAAAGAGCCAAAAATATCAACTAACAGTGTTTTCTAAGTTTTATTATTTGTATGCTTTTTTCATACATATAAATGTTCCGCTGCATAGGTTCACGTGTAGGGGTAGTTTTTCGGAAACATTATGAAGAGGGGGAAATTTCGAAGTGCCATGTAATCAATTTAGAGTTCTAAATCATTTTTGCATTGTTCAAGGTGGTTTTCCAACTTTTAAAACGTTTTTGATGGCGAGGGGTATGTATGTATGACTTAGGGGTAGTTTTTGGGGGAACGAATCATATATTATCGCAGAGCAAAAAAAGAACAAAAAAATATCAACTAATAGTTTCTTCTAAGTTTGATTATTTTTAATGCTTTTTTCATACATATAAATGTTCTGCTGCATACGTTCACGTGGAAGGGTAGTTTTGGGGAAATTATAAAGATGGCGAAATTTCCAAGTGTCATGTAAATAATTTGAAGCCCTAAATCATGTTTACATTGTTGAAGGTAGTTTTCCCATTTTGAAAACTTTTTTGATCCCGGGGATAGTTGTGTAAGGCTTAGGGGTAGTTTTTTGGGAAACGTTATATATGTCATCATAGAGCAAAAAAAAGCAAAAAAATCTCCACTCATTGTTTATCGCATTATAATCATTTTTACTGAGTTTTCGTAGGTGGCGGCGCTGAGTGGACGTCCTGCTAGCGCCGCCACCCTTTTCTCCGAAGTTTAAAGAGCAAAAAAATTTTTTTTAGCATAAAATTATCAAAAAAAAAGCAAAAAAATATGGCGTATTCCATTTTATAATTTGCCTTGGTGGCGGCGCTGAGTGGACGCACCTCCGATCCATCGCAATGAGTCCATTTTCATTGGCTCCTTCAGCTCTAAATTGGTCGGCATTGTTGGCCGACCCATTGTCGGGAGCCCTGCGCGATCTGTTGTTTTGAACCGCACTTACTACAACTATGTTTGGTGTTGTCATTGTTGTTCCCACGAGAAGCTAGGGAAAGGGTTTCGTCCATCCTTGTAGAGCCTCGCATGCAAGGATAAGGCTGCGTACTCTGAGAGGTCGCCCGGTATCCCAGAGTCACCGTTCTAGACACCTCACCCAGGTGCCATTCAGCTTTCGGCACGGTTTTCACACCTCCGCTTGGGGGTTAATTCCTTCGGGACCACCTGTGGACAATTGTCCGCGACTGCCTATTTATTTTCGTAACCATATTCAGCAGAAACCGAAGGGCCTATGACGAAGCCACCGAACGCCTCCTCGGGTTGCGGATAGTGGGTCCCTGTACCAAGGGTTTCTGCTCCGGGTTTGTTCCCGGAATATTCTGTTAAACTAAGCGTCCTTATCGTTGGTGCTCTTGGAGGTGCCAAGCTTTCACTTGCTAATGGCCTAAAAAGCACCCTGCGTGTCAACAATATGCTAAAACACTTGCGGGAAAAATGCAGAAGGCGGTTGTCCTTGGGTCGCTCCGTGTTCTTAGGGTGCACGAGGCTTTTGCTGG
>NC_046659.1:64443303-64458588 GCF_010883055.1 Belonocnema kinseyi
TATGAAGATCAGTTTCAAAGGAATGACGGCTATTTTATTGCAATAATACTCGTAAATATAAAATATGCACTGTTAGACATGACTCATCCTCTGGAAACGAGAAATTTAAAAAGAAAAGTTCATTAAAATTCCATAAAAAGGGTAATTTTCAGAAGGCCATAATTTTGGTGCTATTAGAGTTAGAACATTGTTTTTTTATTTGTGTAAAATTGAGTCCCATTTAATTTATTTGGTGGAAAATTTATCCTGAAATTCTCTTGAAATAAGTGTTTTTTTTTGAAACAGAGAAATTTTATTTTACAAATTGAGGTTTAACAAAATTTCATTAAAAAAAGGTAATATTGAGAAGACGTAATTTCAGTGCTATTAGATCTATACTCTGTGCAGCGAGTGAATACTGAGCGCAAAAGATGAATCTTCGACCAGCTAGTACAGGTTGTAAAAAAGTTACTGATTTTCAAGTTTCCACTTTAAAGAAATCCTTTCCTTAGAAATTTATAGCCTCTCTCAAATTTCACGGCCGATTGTCCCGAGAGGAGGACATCCGAATTTACTCGGCCCTTTCCGGAAAAATTGCGCAACGTTGAGTATTCTTTCACTAAACAGAGTATAGAGAAACGTTTTGATTTCAGATCTACTCAAAATTAAGTTTGCTCCAATTAATTTACTGACTAATTTTACTTGCGATACATAGGAAATAAGTTATTTAAGTTATTTCTTTTTTTAAATTATTTTCTAAAAATAGACTTCGAAGGTTCATAACTCCGAAACATTTAGAGATAGGATTTTCGATTTTCTTCTTTTACAAAAAATTGTATACATTTAATTTATTATACAGTCCTTTTTTGTATTCCAACCAAAGCCCCTTAATTTGGACTAGAAAAAACAAATTTAAAAAAAAAACTAATTTCTGCCCACTTTTTCACTCTTCTTCGACATTATTTAAAAGAATAGAATTTAGAATAGAATATAGAATACTTAGCTACTGCAGCACCTTTTTGGCATCTTAAACTCAATGTTTTGAGCCAAAAAAATTGAACTTTTAAATTGTTTTCATGCAAATATGCTGATTAAACTTTATAGAATTCAAAAATTCAGTTTTCTTACAGATGGCACAGCGATTTTTAAAAATTTTTAAATGATCGAGACACGTAACAGAAGTTTAAACAGTTGGGATAAACGGTTTCATTATTCATTTAGGTCATCGAAGAAAATGAATGAGTTTAGGAAAATGTTTTATTCATTTTAATAAAGAAAATGATTTGATTTTCTTTAATAGTGATTAAAAGTATTGGTATTGTAAAAAAATATAAAAAAACAAGTCTGGGTTCACTCTTCTGCAAAACTAGCTTATTGCTTTACTTTTAAGAGAAAATTCTGGTTCTGTACACAATTATAAACTTTTTCAGTAAATAAAATAAAGAAACCTAATGAAATTGATTTTATTTAGAAGTACTAGTATGAGTTTTAATAAATTTTAATTTATTAAAAAATAATTAATTTTATTAATATTGATATTAATATTAATATTGATTGGTGTTAATTAATTCAAATAATTCAAAAATTAAAATTTTCCAGCTGGTAACAAGATTCTTTTTTCTACATTTTTTGACATTTTAGAGTTAAAAGATAAGCGTGCAAAAAATGAAGATCGTTCGAAGAGTGATATTTAAATTCATTCAAAAATAGAGGCACATGCTTCTTTGAGTGAATTTAACAATTATTCAGAACATTCTATTCGCAGCTACACTTTATCTGTTACCTAGAATAGACCAAGACGATATTAGGTCTCTCTTAGTTCTGGACTCCGAGAGCACCGCATCTGGCTGGGATTCACTTAAGGCTACGAGAAACGTCGATTATAGGAGTGTGTAATTATAAATTTTAGATTAAATGCCCGTGAACGTTGATCCATCGAGTATTCACAAGGGTATATCATGGAACGGAACCTTGTGGGTGGAATGGTTATAACAGGTGAGATACACGATAACAGTTCTTAATAAATTGATGATTTCATCTTCATGAAGACGTTAAATAATTTTTTTATCGTTTATCTGAAACTTAACTGAAATTTATCTTCTAACCTGATATAAAAGTCGCCTAAAGGTCTTTGATAAATAAAGTTGAGAATTTTGAACTCAAGATCAGTTTTCCTATATAATAAATAAATAAAAATAAAAGAATAATTTTTTCTCTTTTCGAACGACATTTCGTCTCTTTTTACTAGAAAATTTTAGAAATGAAAATGATCATTCGCTTCATTTCATTCAACTCAATCTCAGAATGAATTTACAACTTGCTTTAATTTGTTACGTTTGATTATATGTGATAAAGATGGTTCACAATTCGAGCAAGTTCTTGAGACGTTTAGTATAAAAGCAACATGCAATGGAATAACTGAAATCATATTTAGACTATTGAAAACGTCGTATAATAGTCTAAATCAATTTCCTGAGCGCACAGTCACGGATACGTTGTACGTGCGGCACTTACAAAGCAGGCAGTCATTCCCTGTACTTCTTCCGGTTTCAGATATTCTCTTTATCATCTGATACAATACTCTATTATTATTTCATACAAAAGTGGTGCTATTATTTTATCCAGCTGAGCTCTTAACAAAAAATACATTTGATTTACGATCTCGACTGTTGACAGATTTATGCGAGGTCAATTTCAATTATGGTTCTAGTCAAACCTTAGAAAAAAATGCTCTGATAATTGCAGGTTTTTTCAAGGTATCTCAACATTTTTCCTATTATATTTTTTTATTGCACAGAGCCATTTAACTATTTAGCATTTTTTTAAACAATCGACTCAAAAAATTTAGAAAATTTCGCGAGTTTATTATAAATAATGTTTTCGTCAGTTCTGAAAAATATTTTAATGTGTAAAAATAGTATTATTCATATGTAATATAAAATTGAATAACTGTTTTTTTCCTTTGCGAAAGTAAATTTATTTTAAAATAAGTAATATCTTAATAGTATAGGTTTCTAGAGATTTAATTAATATGTTTAAGTTAAAAAGGTTGGAAAAATTATTTTAAAAGATATTTTTTAATACGTTATATTATTACAATCGAATAACTGTATAAGTCATACTAAAAATGTGATTAATTATTTCTTGAATTTGTTCCTAAAGTCTATGAATTTGAATAATAATTATAAAACAACGTTTTTTTACCTACATATATTTAAAGTTCAGTGCGTATTTAACATATTAATATTTTTTAATAAAAGCTGTTTACCAGGTGACTGAACACCACGTTAAAGCCAAAAAAATAAGGAGATTTTTCACGAAAATAGAAACATATATTCTTTTGAGTGTAATTGATGTAGGTACTGTATTCAATTCAATTTAAATCGCTTCAAATTCCTAACATTTCAAGTAAAAATATCGAATTTTCAAATAAAAAAGATCAATTTTCCAACATAATAGGAAAAGTTAAATTTTCAGGTAAAAACCTTTTTCAACTAAAATAAAAAAGAATTATCCACAAAATAGTTAATTTTTCAATCATTATATTAAATTTCTACCAAAAAAAGACAAATTTAGCAAATATTTCAATTTTCAAGCGAAAATATCATTTTTCAACCAAATAATAGAATTTTGTTATAAAAAAGTTATTTTTCAACAAAAATAAATGAATATTAAAAATATAAATTAAAAAAAAAAACTAGTGAATTTTAAAATAAAATTATGAATCTTCAACTGGAATAGATAAAATTTCAACATATTTTGAACTTTCAAATGAGAAAGGTTTTTTCAGTCAACGAGATGAAAATTTTTTAACTAAACTGTTGAGTTTTCAAGCAAAAGATGAATTTTAAACCAAAAAGGATACATTATCAAATAAACATATGAATGTTTAATCAAACAGTTGAATTTTTTAACTGAAAAAGATTAATTTTCAATCAAAAGTAGAAGAGTTAAACTTTTATTTTAAAAAATTGATTCCCAGCCAAAAAAGAAACACATTTTTAATAAAATAGTTAAATCCAGTAATATAAAGCTACTTTTTACAAATGAAAAAATACTGATACTTAAATTTCATATTACAGTTTAAAAAAAATCAAACACGCTCTTGAAAAAATCCTCTAAATTTGAATTATTTGCTCAATTGTAGCTATTAATCAGCAGTTTTTATTGATAAATTAGTAAAAAAGATGTGTTTCATAGCTAAAATTGAGCCACTTACTAAAATTGGTAAATTTTTCAACTAATTCAAATATAGAGAGTAGATTCACCGAAATTCGGTAAGCGCAGAAAAAAATATTTCCTGTGAGCTCATGGAAGTTGGGAAAGGGCAATTAGGCTTACGTAATTTCGATGATTGTAGCACAAATATGTTCGGTGAGCCGAGATACTTCTATATAAAAATTCCCTGAGAATTTGAGTTTTTCTACCTAAGTAGACATCTCCTCAGTATTAAGAAAAGCTTATACAATTAATCCCGAAGTGAAATATTAATAAAATTTTAGTTCCTTTTTTTACGAAAGGGATTTTCATCTCTGCATCTCCTATTCAGTATTTTCTTTTGATAATTTTTCAGAGCGTCGTAGAATCTTAAAAAGCCTTCGGGTATTTGTTTTAAGCAAGTGAAAAGATTATAAGAATTTTCAGTTTACGATCATTTATACCAGATTCTGTCTCGGATTCTGCAATCTCTCGAGTTAAAACAGAAGAAGGGATGAGAAAATATAAGTGAAATGGAGAGGTTAGAGGGGGAAAAGGCGACAAACGAGAGAAGTACAGCTCCAGAGAGCTAAACGTCAATTTAATTGAATACCGAACCAACGGGAAAATCATTAGAGAGGTAATTCTCGCAGGACCGGGGTTTTTAGTTTCGTGCTATTGCATCCCTTCACGTGATACTATTTCCAGCTAGGTTGCATCGATCGCTACTAAATTATTTCGAGTGGTCTTTCTATAGAACGTTGGTTGAGAAAACTGACCCACATCTCACGCAAGGATGTGAAACTACTTATTTTTTCCTAAGAATGTTTTGTTGTCAACACATTTGAAAATTTTCGCACGAATGACACGGTCAACATCATAAGAAGCCCCGAATAAAATTTATTATAATAAGAATGAAATCTTCAGAATGAAAGATATAATTTATTTTACGATGAAAATACAATTCTTTTAAAAGAATGGGCAATACTCACGAAAAACCAGAAGATAAATGTTTATAGGATAGACTCACCTGAAACAAAAAAAGAAATATTCATGTCAATAAAAAAATTTCTGCTACCAATAAATTGCACCATTTAAATATTGAAATTCGTAATTACGAGATTTAGTGAAACTATCATGAACGTATACTGTTAGAAATCTTTGTGATTCTACAATACTTCTACAATACAAGCGCTATTTAAAATTGCACTCTCGGTATTGTAAACGAAATTGCAATACTTGCACTGTAAAACTATCAAAATCACAATACGGCGACTATATGAGTTATTATTGATACATTCGATTTTTATATATTTAAGGTAAAATGTCAATTAATGAAAGGCAGTATTACAACACTATAATTTGAACATTACAATGCAATATATTAGAAGTTTTAAACACGCATTTTTTAAAGTAAATATAGAAACCACTAAAAAATATTAGGATGACACAACTTTTTGAAATATTGATTGAAGCTTCATGAAAATACTTATGATCTAGCAATAATTAAAATTCTAACGTTGTGATTGTCCCAGTAAAAAAGCATTGTATGTAGAGCAATTATCGAGTGCTTGCTATTTCATCAAACGACGACGAGGGGACATGTTATATATCTGTCATCAATCGGTTTTATTTTCAACTCAATTGTCTCGCAGTTTCAATGCGACAGTTCAGTTGCCATTATTAGATTAATTGCCATAATGCCGGAATTTTCTGTTCCAGAGTTTCTAATGCGCGCTCGAAAACCCTCAATGCCCTGTTTCTCACCATTTCTTACTTTTCTATCATGATTTCCATTTTACCTTTAATAAAGAAACAAAAATACGGAAATACATTTAGGAAAAAGCACATAATACTTCCGAGCAGTTTTGATTGCCTTCTCTTTCCAACTAACAAAAAACTGCGAGCTGCACTAGCTTTATTCGGGTTTTTGGTCATTAAAATTTACTGCTGAAACGAAAAAGAATTTGTCATAAACAAGGGGTTTTTATAGGTCACGAATGAATATAAATCTTGAAAAGAATTTAATGAACTGAAGGAAGACAACCTTTGTATAAATCCTAAGCGGATACATTTTTTTATTACTGTGGAATTGAAATTCAATTACTTTAGTTTATACCCTTCAAGTGGTTGTAAGATTGCAGGTTCGTACATATAAGTATATGTATGCTATTATATTCCCGAAACTTAGAAGGCGGAAATGTTAATTTAACTGAGATGTCCAAGTTAGGAGTTCTACCATGTTCAGCAATGCGTCTGCGAAAATTCGGAACAGCTAATCTCCTGTTAATTGTGTTTCACAGCTGTGACTGGATGTGGACGTTAAACTACAAACTTTCGACTTTACGCCAATAACATGGTCGTTTATCCTGTTTTCATAGAGACTGTGCGTAAACATTAATTACATCCTGTTTTTAAAACTAAACAGCTTCCGAATCTATTAAGTTGTTCAAATTAACGAAAATTAATAGTGGATATAATGAATTATTAATAATAATATAACCTTGCACAATTTACGTTGAGTTATGGTGGAAGGCTACTGAAATGAATACTGAAGTAATGCATAATATTAACCCTAAAATCATACACTGGGATACAAATGTAACCCACGAATAAATCAATCTCTGCTAATTTTTGCATGATTTAGACATTTTTCGTCCTCTATACCGTTTTTTCACAAATACATGTTAAATAAATTCCACTTTATCATACAGCATTCGCGTCTTTGGGAAGTTAATTACGCGAAAGAGAAAATTGGTTGTACACCATTATGGAGTTAGAGGTCAACAATATTGATAGGTTGGTTCTAGGGTTATTATTCGCTGCTTTATATAGCACACAATACATTCTTCTCGTAACATTTCAATTTAAAAATTGCTCAATTTTAAATCGTATTTACAGCATAGATCCCAGCTATCTCTGCTGCTAACAATAGAAAAAATGCATTTTTTAAAAGACTGATATTTTGCACTCGTTTGCGTTTGACTTTATTTGTTTCTGAAAATTTGTCACCGTTGTGACTGCCTAGTGCCTACGTTGCCTTGGCATGGATCCAGTACCGTGAAAGGTTGCTCTTGGAAGTCATAAGGATTTATCACTATTATGTCTGGACTGTGTACTCAGGGAGCTGGGTTTCCGTATTATCTTGTACATAATACGTGTTTGATTATCGCCTACTAAGATTAATTATAACTTTGAGAAGTTTACATTTAATTAAGAAAAATTCAGTATGGAAAACAATCACATAACTTTGAAACTTCGCGATTGACAAATAATTTCACGTTGACGTTAAAAGAGGCTTTTCTATATCCTATGGAATTGCAATTCAAGAGCTTTGTGTATTAAAAGCTCAGAGTCACTGAACACACATTTTTCCTCATCTCCTTGACGTTTTATAAATGCAATTATGAAGTATGAATATTTCTCTCGAATCTGTAAGATAAATTATTACCTGCAGTAAAATTTTGTTTTAGACATTTTTAGTTCAATCGGATAAAACATAAGGGTAAAATTATGCCATGGAAAATATGCACAATTTTTTTTGCTTGCCTGAAAAGTTTTTCAATTTAATATTTCCCTTAGAACGATTCTTTAAACGTCGAAAAAACGTTTTGGACCGACATCTAATTTTGAAACATAACTGGATAATTTTGAATGATTTTACCTGCCATTATTTCTATTATAATAATTTTCCAATCAAAAATTGTTTCACTTTGAGATTTTAATTTAAAAATTTGGAAGTGTCACGTTTGCAATTATTTATGATTATGATTTACGATTTACAAATTGAAAAAGTTCTATGTTGCATAAACTAATTTCGCAATTCTTATCCCCTGCTAAATTGATAGTCTTCATGCTTAGAATATTATATTTTATATTTTTTCTGAGTAAACGGTATTCTCAACTATAAAAATCTAGAATAAAGGTGATTAGTTTTTCTATATATTCCACAGTTATATATATGGAAATCTTGTTTAGCTTAATGACTTTGAAAACTATTCCGGACTCTAGAAAAATTATTTTTAATAATGTAAACTACAACTAAGTCTTCGTAGGTTTATTCTTTGATAATTCATATTTCTTACATTATTATTTTTCACTACACTTCTAACCTCGATTAAAATCAGTATTTCTCATAGGCCATTTTAAATTCTTTAATGATACAAAGCTTGTTTAACAAATATAGTTTAAATTTAACTACGTTCACGCTCAACCATGACTACTTTTGCTTTCTTACACAAATTTAGAGCAACGTACTTTATGAATTTGAATCTGAAAGTTGTCTCATTCTTTTTCTCTTTCCCACGTAAAATAGTTTGGAAAATTAAAAGTGAGTTAAGAACTACTTTAGCTCTAAATGGTGGGACTTTCATCAAATCTATTCGTAGTTAACTCCGCTTTTTACAGTGTCAACTAAGAAACACCAGAATGCAGAAACACATAAGCTGAATTAATTCCTCTTATAAATAGTTAAGTCAATGTGACATCCTGAAGTCAAGTTGGGGATTTATCGACCTCTAAGTCAAACAGGGCTTCAGGGAATTCTGATTAGTGATTTATGACCTTTCGGAATTAGAGAAACCGTTGTGCATGTGGAGGAGAAGACCTGCTCTCAACTGATTTCTAACCTGTCGCAGCTGCTGGTGCTTGCGGAGGTAAATCCTATCAGAAGTACTTATAGAGTTCGGTACTGCCATCCTCTTACTTCTGAGCCTCAGTCGACCGTATAACTGGCAATGGCATTACTTCAGTAGTTAAGATTTCGAGCCGACTGACACTATATTTCCTACTTTCATGGCTTCATTAGCGTGTGTCCAAAAATTATCCCTAAATTACAATTTTCAGTATTATTTTTCACTGTTGATTGAATTAGAGGAATAAGGGAACGAGATTGGAGATACGAGCTGAATAATGCCAGCACGCACTTATGTGCTATCAGAGAACAAGTTTCAGAAACTTTTAATTAACACATAAAGTGTTACTTTCTCGTGAAAGTGGCATTCCTAGTCGACTTAACGAAATTCGAAACTTTCATGAGAATTGAGTTAACAATTTTCAACGAATGACAAGCTAAGTGAAAGCTCAAATAGTGCAACTGATTTGAAGACGAGAAAAGCGGTAAAATTTAAACACGTGAGAGAAAATATTAATTGTTTCAATAATATATGGGATACTTTCAAAATTTACATTCAAATTCGAGGCGTACAAAATTGAATGATATTAAATTTTAAGTAATCGTAAGTACGTATTTTTAAGTCAGGCTTTTTATATCGACAAATTTCCAATGTTATTAAAAATATCCAAATTTACGTGACCTATTTCATATATTTTCTGATTGGGAGAATATCAAACAACCATTTACTCCTCGTCAACTAAACAGTTTCTCATATGCCTATCATAAACGTAGATCAAACGAGGACCTGCAAGACTCAAAGCACCTACTTCTACCTACGTCAAATTGACTTACTTAGCCGTCAAACTTTGTAAGTTCTACAAACAATTACTTGTCCCCATAATTCAGATTCTATTTAGCAGTGGCAATAAGTAAAATTTCTAAAAACAAAAATTACTAAAGAGCATAGCGAGGAGCATAGACACTTTCAAACTGAATGCACCCACATTTTAAAAATATAAAGCATATTTTCTTTCAAATTTGTTTCATTTAATAGAAATCGTATCTTACATTTAAAAAATTTAACCATTTCGATTTGAATTACAAAGATAGAACATATTATAAAAAAAAAAATAAAATAATTTTGTTATGCTTGAGGAGATGCTTATTAGAATTCACTGAAAGACTTTGCCACACATTTTCTGTGGAGCCCTTTGAAAATTTGCTAATTAAAACTGTTAAAGGGAACAATGCGTCAATGTAAATAATTAAAAAGGTTGATTTTGATTTTAATTAAAAAGTGGCTTAAATTCACTTATATGAATAATAAAAAACGTTTATAATAAATAAACTACATTCGTCGGCACATATTTAGAATATAATAATAATATAATAATGTGTAAATGGAAATTATAATCGAATTGAATAAAGTTTCACTGTCCTTGATAAAACCAAAAACCTGCATAGACAACACTTTTGAATAAAAGCAATTTGATTCACCGCTTTTCCGTAGGATGGCCCTTAAAAACGTGGCTAACCATTATTTTCAAACTGGTTTGCTTTTAGCCAAGTATTTTGTTTCTATGTTAAAAAATTATGCCTTCCAGCCAAATCCGTTAATATCTATTATTTACCCCTCCGAAGAACACTACAAAAAAGAGGTCTTATTTTAAACTTATACTCTGGGATAAAATATATTTAAATTAAGGTATAACAAAAACAAGCGCTAAAAAAGAAGACATTCTTCTTTATACTCGAAACTTTTATATTGGTGCAAAAATGAAAAATCCACATAATTTCCCAGTTGTCGAAATTCTTTTTTTAAGTCTAAATATGACCAATTTTTTGGTGGCGATTCTCAGTGAATAAAAAAATAGGTTCCTGACTTTAGAAGTTACGTGGATCCTATCTAAAAAAGTGATATTACCAAATATATGAAAATATCGGAAATATTGTTATCCAAAACCTGATTGGCTTTTGAATGAATTGAAATCTATATTGTTCTTGCAGAAAAATTCAACATTTCCAAAGCACTTCTGAATAAGTCGAGGGATTTCTAATTACACTGAGCCTTAGATTTAATAAGACTAAGTTTACGTTTTTTCTAGAATTTCAGTCCTTGGCATTCTTTTGTATGTGGGGACCGTGGAACAGAGAGAGAGGTGGTTTTCAGGCAAGCGTGACAAATAGCATTAGGGCATTACTTTCAGCACGTTCGTTACGTCACCTGTTAGCATGCCTCCATATACAACGGAAATGGTTCAAGCAATCCTTACTATTTAGGATTGGATTGTCTGGATGTACGTTGAAGGCCACCTCCAAGCCATACCGGAAACCGTACATAATTCGAAGTGACAATGTATGTCAAGAGATTTTAGCAGATTTCAAAGACATTTCACGGAATTTTAAAGGATTTTAAGGGATTTTAGATCAATTTAACAGATCACAAAGTATTTTATGGGATTTCAAGGGATTAAAAAAAGATTTCAAGAGATTTCAACAGATTTCACAATCGTATGACTAATAATCCCCAAGAATTTCTTTCAATACGGTGTAGAAAAATCCTGACAAGGCAAAAAACAGAATTTTGTGATGGGTCTGAAGTGAATTCCCTAAATTAAATAAAAATTCCAGAAATTAATGATTTACATTTTTTCAATGACGAGATGGCAGTGTAAACAGTTGAAGTTTTGCCAAGTTTATATATAGGTAAGGGATTTAGAGAGACACACGAGACTAGTTAAGGTTTCATGCGCTATGTAACTATGCAGAAATCCCTTAGATATGCGAAGTGTATGTTTGGACTCACCACAATGCGAAACGAAGTGTAATGAAATTGAGCCACATTCATGTGTTATGCTAACGCGATGACAACACAAAGTGAACTTCGTGTCGTGGTGCACGGCCTAACACGTGTTAATGGGAAAATTTTAGTCCCGCACAGTTACGGTTGGACGAAGGGTCTGTTTAATATGAATTGCGTATTAATAACGAACTAACTAGGTGCGCGACTGCGTTCAGTTATTATTATTTATCAGGGTGATTAATTCCAGCCGTTGTTGTGGCGCGCCACACGTGCGCCATACTTGCTGGGCGCAATAAACTGGGAAATTAGCTACCTCGCATTTTCGACGAATTTCAACGATCACGTATGAACTAATAAAAAGCCAATTTTTTCATATTCCCAATTGTCGCATTTTGTTCTTTTCAGCCAAATTATATAAGTATTTCCAAATATTTTAAAGAAATTTCAAAGAATTTGACAATGTTTAAGGGATTTTATACGAACTCCGATTGTTTTAAAGCTTTTACGGTGTTCTAAAAGCTTTTATGATATTTTAACGAATTTCTAATAATTTTAAGAAATTTCCCGATTTTTCAGGGATTTAAAAGAATTTGTAGAATTAAAAAAAATGTTAAGCTCGACTTAAAGGAATTTTAAGAGAGTTTTGAAAAATAAAATAAATTACAAAGGATTCCTAGCGATTTTAAGGCACAGTGAACCCTAACGATAGGGCCCCTGATAGAGATCTTTCGAGAATTGATGCCGCGCTACATATTGCTGTCAAAGGAGCTGCGCGGGGTAAGCGGCGGTTGTTCAGGCGTGAACCAACAAAAGCATTTTCTACGAAACGGCACTCTATCTGGGTAATTTCTCACTAAGGTCAGCCCCAAAATCGGCCCAGGCTGAGAGTTTCACTGTATTTTAAACAATTTCACACGATTTGAAGGACTTTATTGATAAATATCCATGAATTAAAAATATCTTCAGGTGCTTCAATTCCAAAGATTTAATGCGACTTTAAGGTACAGTGAATTTCAAGACCGTGCCGGTTTTGGGGCTGCCAGTGGTGGGGAGAAACCCGAGAGAGTGCAGCTTCGGATGAGAACGCTTTTGGTTGTTCACGCTTGAGTGATCACCACACACTCCCCGCAGCTCCGTTAACTCTTATTCTAGTCCAG
Organism: Belonocnema kinseyi; assembly: GCF_010883055.1. NCBI lineage: Eukaryota > Metazoa > Arthropoda > Insecta > Hymenoptera > Cynipidae > Belonocnema > Belonocnema kinseyi. Next base: position 64,456,055 of record NC_046659.1, read on the forward strand.
GACCAACATAGAAGAGGAGTTATGACCTAAAAGGTCCCCGGAATTTTTTTAAATGGATATTGTAAAGAATAGTCTCCTGAATCTAACGGTATGAGGTGCTTTCGCGAACTGAGGTCGTTCTCGAGATATATTTAATTAAACATTTTTACGCTTATGCTATATCTTCTAAAATTATCGACATATTAAAGAAATTTTTTTCCAAACTGTTAGGTATTATTGAAATAAAAATTTTTGTCATTAACAATTTGTTGTCCGCCTCATAGTTTTTTCAAAAAACGCAAAAAAAGTATAATATAATAATCGATTTTTATTCGATGTTTATGGGTATTTTAAAGATTCTTCTTTAAAATTTGTTTGATTGCGTTAAGACACATGAAATTTCTTTGGCACATTTTTGCATCTGATTGATTCAGCCTATTGAAATAATTTAATTAATATTGTACACAATTTTGATTTTTCATAATCGACACTCTTGTAACAATGGTAAGATATTTGGACCTTTTTCTTTCTTAGTGCGGCTCCCCATGGTTAGCTGATTAGTGGACATTTTCTTGCCTGGTCCGCTCTTCCCACTGTTTAAAATTGGAGTCAGCGGAGAAAATCAGAATTTTTTACAATATTAATTAATTTAATTTAAATAGGCTAAATTAGCCTCGTTATATTATTTTGAGAAAATCAAAAAAAAAAAATTGACAAAAATCGGTTAATATTTACTCCCACTGTTGATATTTAACGATATATTTTCCTTTAATTTTATTTCTTTATTTTTAAATAAACTATTCGAGATACGGAAAAAAGTCTTAAGCAAACTTTTTCCCTCTATGGTTTCTTTAGCAGAATGAGAAAACAAAGTGTGAAAATGTTAATAAATGTCGGCTACAATCGGGTTCAAAGAAACCTTGTTGCAAATCTTGTTTGCGGTTTTTTTATATAAATTAGCAATCAGATGCGACAATGTGCCAAAGAAATTTCATGCGTCTTAACACAATCAAAATAATACTGAAGACAAATCTTCAAAAGACCCATAAACAACGCATACAAATAGATTATTATATTATAATTTGTTTGCGTTTTTTGCAAAAACTATGAGGCAGGCAAGAAATTGCACATGACAAAAATTGTTTATTTCCATAAGACCTAACAGTTTCAAGAAAAAATTTCCTAATATGTCGATAGTTTTCCAAGATATAGCAGTTATGTAAAAATGTTTAATTAACAATATCTCGAGAACGCCCGTCAGTTCGCGAAAGCACTTCATACCGTTGGATTCAGGAGACCATTCTGCACAATATCCATTAAAAAAATTCCGGGAACCTATTTCCGCGGATCAAACAGTTCTTGGCTCCCGGACTATTGGCAGCGCGGCGTATATACTTGGCATGGGTATGTCCGAGGACGTTATATCCGAATTTGATTGTATTTTAAGCAATTTTACAAGATTTAAAGATTTTATTGATGAATCTCCACGAATTAAAAATATTTAAAAGGATTTAAAAGATTTTTAAGAATTTGAACGTTTTTTTAAAAGAACTTTAATGAATAAGTTTAAATTAATTGATATTCAAGAGGTATCAAATTATTTTAAGTTATTTTGATAGATTTTTGCGATTATATATTTATATATTTTAAACGATTTCAAGGAATTGTAGTAGAGTTTTAAAATTTTAATTATTTTAAAGAATTTTGTAGCATTTCCAAGTACATATTTCCAAATATTTCAAGGAATTCCACAATGTTTACGGCACTCTATAGGGACTCTTATTATTTATAAAGATTAAAAAGATTTTAAGCTATTTGAACAAATTCCCGAGAATTCAAAGATATTTCAAAAAATTTCAGAGACTTGACATAACTTTGTAGGATTTCCAAACATTTAAAGCTCTATTTTAAGGTGTTTCTAGAGAACTTTAAAAAATAAATTAAATTACATTAAATTTTAAGGTATTCCAACCGAGCCTAAAGATTTGAAGGGATTTTAGGGTCTTTACAAAATTTTCATAAGAATTTAAGGATTTGATTGAATCTCCAATTTCAAACATTTTATGGGAGGATTGAAGAATTTCATCCAATGTCAAAGAATTTCTTAGGGTTTCTAAGGATTCCAAAGAATTTCACAATATTTAACGATTTTGATAGGATCTTTAAGTATTTGAAAGCTTTTAGGGGATTTTAATAATTTTTAGGGATTTGTAAAGAACTGTAGGGAACGAATTGATATGGATTAAAACATATTTTTATAGGTAAGAAGGGTTCTCAATGAAATGTTAGTCGATTTTAAAGATATCAAAGCAAATCACAAATGTTTGCACTGTAAATTTCATTTATGCAAAATCTCTATTTTTGTATTATTTATCCCAATGCTATAAGTATTCCATAATCATTTTCGATATAATCATTCAATACATTAAATTTTCTATAAGCTCCTAAAAATTATAGGAAAACCATAACATTTTCGTAAAGGCAGTTTTTGTTTCTTGAATCTCATTTTTTAATACTTATTTTGAGAGCGTTCACATGTGAAGTCACGCTTTATT
>NC_046659.1:64458598-64458982 GCF_010883055.1 Belonocnema kinseyi
CCTTGTCTCGCTCAGTCACGGATTAACGAGATCCCCACCTATAACATTACGTGACGTTCTTTCGACTCCCCCTTTCACATTATTTAGAATAATTATAAAATACTTTTCGGAATCTTCTCAAATATAGGAATCAAACGTTACATGAATATAATCAGAAATATAAACCTGATTATTAACACTCTTTTATTCTTCTCAAAGAACATATCAAACAGCTAGGATATATGTGGACCTAATACTTTTCAGGTTCTCAATTAAAAACAAGAAAATCCTCCGTGACATCATGCGCAGAGTGACTCCCCCCCCATATGTCACGATTTGTCACGCTTGACAAGCACCCCACCCCTGCCCCTCGGTGCATGACATCATAAGTGAATGCTCCCTTTA
>NC_046659.1:64459082-64519109 GCF_010883055.1 Belonocnema kinseyi
CTTAAATTCATAATATAAACATTTTGTTAGGATTTTTCACTGACTCATTGTCATTGTAAGAAAGGGGTTTGCTTGAACTTTACCGGATATCACATAATCTGATAGTAAGTACCATTACAGTAATCCGGGAAAAGTTTTTACAGAACTGAGGTAGATAGTGTGACAAGGACTCATTTTTCTCTTTAAATCTCTCAGCTTGCTGCAAAAATTCTCGTCTTACATAATCCTAGTCGCTATTTCTCTTTTCGTTAATATAAGGCGATCTCCAAATTCCTATAATGCACGAAATTATTCCCATCGTATTCTGAAAATAGAATAATCGATATAATTTAAAAAAAAGGACAGGAGTATGAAGTATAGAATTGAATCTGTTCGATGGTAACCGAGAATTTGACACATTCAAATTCGTTAATTTGATTACATTTTTTAAACTTAACCTTTCGTAGCATTTTTATGGAATTCGAAAAGCGAGAAGATTATCAACTTTACTATTATTTTTTAGGAAAATTTCACTTGCCTGAAAGATAAAACTCGATCTTGAACGAAAAAGAGTCTGTTAATATCACTATCTCCTCCCCAATTAAAATTAACCGTTGAAATGCAATTCACTATTGAATCTTAATTAATGTATTCAAAGTTGAAAAAGAATTGCTCGTGCTCGTCATATACATTTGGAATTCGATGTCAGAGTTTCAATTCCAAGAGGGAAGGTCATTTATTATACAGAATAAGTGATTCTGGACCCAAATTATAAATGAGATTAAAAGATTATATATGTAATTGTAACATTGTAACGGTTAAAATGATAAATATCTCTAGTTCAAATGTTTATATTTCAAAACTGTTAAATTATGAAGTATAAAAATTAAAAATTAAAATTCTCCTTTAATTTGTAATGCGAAAATGAGAAAACTTTCTTCTTCGCTTTAGTGGTATTAAAATTAGTCCAATTTCATTCAAGAAAAAAGTACAGGAGAAAGCTCTTTATACGAAGTAACTCACTTGAGCACGTCTTCCGAACAATAAAAGTACTTAAAAGAAAATGACGCTAGAAGCAGACAATAGAACTTTGAATTAAACACAAAATAATTATGCCACGCAACGATGTTTAAATAACTTGCTGGACTTTTAGCACTCGTGACAATAACTTGTTCTGAACTATTCAAATCCTGTCACAGTAAGGCAAGAGAAAGATAAGGTTTTTTATTTTCTGACTTAGCGTTGACAATGCTTGCAAATTACAGGACTGTTATAATGCCCCAGGATCCAGTTTACATAATAATTTTGCGAGAAACCAAAATCCGGAAAAAAGCTCCGTATGTTTTTTCAGCTTTCGATAATTCTCAACTTTTTAACAGATTATATATGGGTCGCTGCTAAAAAAATTGTGAAATTCAAGTCCCGGCTGTTTTACTCACTACCATGATTTATTATACTTTTTTGAATATTACTAGGATAAAGTATTTAATAAGAAGTTTTTAGAAAAGTTTAATATTTTAAGTTGCTTTTCTTAAAAATAATAAATTAAAATATAGCTTAAATTTCTACTCGGTAACATGTTACAAAATACAGTAGGACCATACAGCTCGTACAGCCCGGGACTCTACGGATTTACGAAAGTTCGACGCAGGTATAATGCAGGTATACGAGGAGGCGCCGCATCCACATATTGCGGGTGCCTGCACCGAAGGAAAAGACGGTTTAATGCAGTATCGAAAAGCAGTACGGCGCTTAAAAATGATCTGCCCGTGGAGGCGCCAATATATAGAGCAAGGCCCCTAAGCAGAAGTAAAAATATATCAAATAAAGCTAAAATGGCAATACACAATTCTATATTTGTACCGATTGTACTTTACGGTAGCGAGACATGGACCTATCAAGAAAAAGATGGGAGTAAAATTAACGCAATTGACATGAGGTTTTTGTGCATAATATGTATGCGGGAAAACTCTAATGGACAAAGTGAGTAACGAGATAATTCTCAAAGAATGTGGTGCAGAAGAGACGCTAGTAAACGCATGGGAAAGAAATCGTTTAAGATGGTTCGGGCATGTTGAGAGCATGTCAAATGAGTAACTAATGAAACTAGTGTGGCAAGGTAAAGTAAATGGCAGCGTGCCCAGAGGCAAAATTCGGAAAGAATGGTTAGAATGTGTGAAAGAAACCCTAGTTAGAAGAGACATAAGAAGCCACAGAAACACGAGAGCCTGCATGAAAAAATGCATGGACGTAAAAGAAGCTAAAAAAGTACGCCATGACAGAAAAATATGGCAGCAACTAGTTAATAAAAAGAGTGTTATTAGAGTGAATGACGCCTGAAATAAAAAACCTTGGATACTAATGGTTCCAAGTGGGGAACCTCACATGACGACTTTGTGAGTATCTTCACTTGTTTTGATTGCTAGAGAGATTCATTAGCAACCTCGGTCGGAGCAGCGTGTATTCTATATCCCTTCCTCACATTACTCCCTTCCTCACCGAGTAAGTCCCGCCTACCGTGAAAGGGATTTGGCTAAATGGCGTAATAATAATAATAATAATAATAACACTCGGACTTAACCTCACAGGTCCGGGGTTGGATCCCTGAGCCGACACCTCTGGAAATTTTTCTATGTACTTTTACCGAGGTCCTGGTGGTTCGGAACCCACCTTAAGCTGTAGGTCCCCTCATCGTATACTTGACAGCAGCACAGTCTGTCAATTATAGGGTAACAACCCAGGCTTTGTCCAATATGTCGGGGCGTCCTGCTCTCATCAGATCACTTGATTGCATTATAAAAATATGTCCGTGACTGATGATATATACTGGGACAGCCCTGTGCAATATAATCAAATGAAATTCAACTCTAAACCATAAAATGCCTTCGACATGTTGGGCAGTAACAATATTATGCCTGTGACAACATAAATAATAATATAAATTGCATAATTCTAAATTTGAAACTTCAAAAACCAAATTAAGAAATCCAAGAATTTTGAAATTAGTAATATTCAATGATGCAAGCTCATTTAAAAGTGGAATTGTCCAAAATGAAACTATTTTTATAAAAACGTTTCGAATTGACAAACTTTAAAATGTTTAACATTTGAAATGCAATGAGGAATGCGCTAGTAAAATTGTGAGCAAAAATATAATCATTTCAAATTGAAAAACTTTCATTTCAAATAATAAGCTATGCCTGCGATTATTTCACCTAATTCTTAAGATAAGTTATCATGTAAATCAGGGCTCTTCAGCTAGGGGAAATTTGGCCGCAAATACTTATTTACCAAATGTTTCGTTTCTACCTCCACGACCCTCTACTAAGCTGTAAGAGTGAGACGGATTTATTCCGTGTCGAGTGAGGCGGCGTAGTAGTGGAAATGAAACATCATGCAAATGAGTATTTGGGACCCAATTTCTCCTCGTTGAAGACCCCAGATGTAAACAGTGAATGACTTTTGGAAAGATATATAGGCAGAGCCTAAACATCCGGATACTCCGTATTTTTATGTATGTTTATAACATGGCCGACTCTAAACGTATGGACCTGCCAAGAGGAAGGGCCAGTTGGAAAATGGAAGAGGGTGCATCTTGCATCCAGACGTATAGACACTACCAAATAAAGAACTAAATGAATAAAAATATTAGGTATTAAAAAATTAAAACTTCTAAAATTGAACGACATTGCAAACTAGAAGTCTCCAAAATTAAGAATTTAAAATGCAAACATCTGAAATAACAAATTTTAAATCATCAGTACTTAAAATTGTACTACTTGAAAACCATAGATTTATTAATTAAATTTTTGAAAAACCTTGAGTGCAATGCTAATTTAACAGTGAAGAATTAGGATATAAGAAAAATTTCATGTATTCGAAAGATCTTCAAATTAACAATGTTTTGAAAGTTACTGAAAACCCGTCTAAAATTGCAGGTTTCAAAATGTCTGCCAGATAGCCAACCTCTAGTCCACTTACAGTTTCAGTAGTAACGGTTGACTTTGGTCAGTCAAGAGCTGAAGAGTAATTGTAAGATTTCAGGTGACCGAGTTTGATCAAAAGAGATGATTCGTACCTGATATAAACGCAAACAGAAGCAAAATCGATAAGAGTCAGTTTATACTTTTTCTCTATCTATCAATGACAATAGAAATATTACTCAGAGAGTAAACTCACTTCCCAAATCCAACAAGCACAGGAATCTCTCAGTAGAATACTTGAACAATGCGAAGAAAAATCGTCCTACAGCACGTTCTACTATTTCTTACTAATAAAATTAATTAAAAAATATAGCAATAAAAATCTTTAATAGCCAACGCATGTACCTGAAGAGATTGGAGAGTCTAAAGAAATACTTTTTTTCCAGAGAAAAAGATCAAATCATGAAAAGAAGAAATAGCTCTATATATTTTTCCAATAAGAAACCGTTTGAAATAAAATCTTGCGACGAAAGCTGGAAAAGCTTTTTTAGCTTGTAATCGTTTTAAAAGCCAATGAAATTCTGAAAAAGGTTTTAGGAATGTGGAAGAAGTTATCGAGAAAACATTATTTTCAGAAGTTCGTCATTTTTCTTTACATGCTCACTTTAAGGCGATATTATGTAATTGCAAAATTTAACATTAAATGAAAGAATTGCTTTTTTTAGGAATGAAAAACAATAAATTAACAAATTACTATTGTAAAATATAAAACTTACTAATTATAAGATCGAGGTAAAATGCTTTCAAAGTTTTTTCGCCGAGACTATGATTTATTATCGTGGATGGACGTTTTTCGTAAAGTCTTTGGCCAGTTTAGCATGTTCATTGACTCTATTTTCTATCAAAATAGCTCAGCACATAGTAAAATTATTTACTGGGTTATAAACCACAGATGAAAGATTGAGAAAAAACTTCATAAATTAAATATACACCTACGTAAGAATGGGTTAACCCCAGAGATATTAAGACCGCATTCTCATAACCTTATGCTTTAACTAGAAATATTTTCCTCTCTTGCGATTTTTTTCAAAAAAGATCGTAAAAACATTTTATAACATAAGACTTTGCAATTTCTACAAAACAATTTATAATAATTTGCACTCAATGAATTCGTAAGGTTTAAATATAAAAACTTTCAATTTTCTATTATTGAATATTAAAGAGCGAAATTGTTGATTACATTACAAAACTTAAGATTCATACAGTTCAGTCTGTTTTCTTTATATTTAAAATATTTCAATTTATTTTAATTTGAACAATTTTACGGTTTTTAAAAATCTGTACCCTCAGAAGTATAATGTGTTTTATTTTGAAAAGACTCATAAAATTCTGCATTTCTTTAAGATTCGAATAAAATTTGTTAAATTTTCAACATTTAAAATCTGAAATTTATGTATATGTTAAGTAATTGAATTGATCAATTCTGAACATTTGTTTTCAATTAATCAAAAAATGTTAATGAAAAATTCTAAAATTGTTCACGTGTGGTTTAGTTAAAAAAATATTATTTAAAGAAAATATATTTTAAAACAATAATTATATTTGACTATTATTTACTTATTTCTAAAATTTGAAACAGTTAAGTTATAGGGAAGATTTTCCCCGAAAAAAACAAGCTATTATATGTGAAAACTCAACCATTTTTTTAAATTAGTATCAAGCAGTCCGTAAAAGAATTCAATTACAAAAAATATTTTTCATAAATTACTTTTCGTAAATTTTAAACTTTTTTCGTAGAGCTTATATTTTTTTCTTCATAAAATATGACTGATAATATCACTTCATTTCTTAAAATCATAGAAAAGTTTTTTTTGCAGACCCCAGACTTTTGGCACAACAACTGAAACGTGACAGTATAGAAGTAGGTAAGGCATCGATCAAATACTACGTTATGCCTTTTTCTTTTGGTTCTATCTTTGAATCCTTTTTACTTCACGGAAACTATATTATCATCTTTATTTAAACAAATTAAAAACGCGTAATGCATTTTGTGAATGATCCCTAACCCACAAAATCAGCATCTTTAGGACAGCAAAAAAAAAACATTCTATACAATCGAAATCAACACTTAAGATAAGTCAGAAATCCACTTCCGAGATGTCGTGCTGCTAACTCAAAACCACAGAATATTGATTAGAAATAGTTATCCTGTTTCGAGGAAATAGATGAGTCAGTTAACAATCTCAAAGTGACACTGACCAGACTGATCATAAATTGGAACAGGTGCAGCCGCGCATTACGATAAGAAATGTGAAATCGTCAGTTCCAATAGAACTGACAAATTTCTCCCGAAATATTGAGTTTCCAAATGCGGATGAAAAAGATGTAATATAAAAATGTTGAACAATTCAGAATGACTTGAACGGAAATCTCGAGGTAACAATTTGACAGGTTTTAAAACTCAGTTTTCAGTAGAAATAAAAAATCGAATTTTAAATTTTTTTCAAAAATAAAAACTTGGTCCCGAGATACGTGAGGACGCTGAATACGAATAATAAATCATATTTATAATTCTTTAACGATGATTCATAAGGCTAACAAAATATATTTCTGGTTCCAATCTTGTACAAAACTTCGAATTTTTACCGATGTTTTGTGAACATTGCAGCTCACTTCTTCAGGGCTAACCCATAACTGGGGTTTCAGGTTATGTTGTTATATCAGGTCATGTTGCAGACAAAGGCAAAGCAACAGTAATATTGAATAAAAAAGACTATAACAATAAAATCATGGACCTTTTATATGACGGTACATACAAAAAAAATAAAAATAACCTCACAAAAACAATAGTCAGTGAAATAAAATCCCTTCTATAAGACTCTAAAATTGACACCGAAACAGTATCTAAATTAATAGCTACTAGACCCATCTCTCCAAGACCTGACGGACTACAAAAAATCCAAAAAACAACATTCCACTCAGACCGATCGTCAGCGCAATAAACTCATTAATCGCTTTCTCGCTTATGAACTGAATCCTTTTACAGGAAACTCTATCACTCACGTCCAACACTCATTTGACTTTATTAAAAAGATACAACAGATACATGTTCAATCCTAAGACATAATAGTTCGACATAACAGCTCTCTTTACAAAAGTACGAAAGTTCAAACTCATACCTTTGATCACTATCTCAATAATACTTACTTCTCTTTCAATAACCAATTCTATAAACAAACCTCAGGATCAGAAATGGGTTATTCAATCTTACCTATAATAACCAACATCTTTATGGAACATCTGGGAAACAAGATCTTTAACCAATCCATTTTAAACCGGAACTTTGGTACCGTTATGTTGACGAAACTTTTTTCATTTGTCGATATGAACTAAATGAACTAAATAAGTTTTTCAATTTTATCAATCGATTACATCCTAATATCGAATTCACCATGGAAATTGAACAAAGCGGAAAATTGCCATTCTTAGACGTACTGGTATTCAAAAGATCTGATAACACATTAGAACATAACGTTTATAGAAAACCCACCCATACTAACATATACCTGCATTCCTCCTCCCACTACCACCCCCCTCTTGAAAACAATCGGTCATCAACTGCCTCGTATACAGAGCTCTCTCCATGACAGATGAACGTAACTTACAAAAGGAATTATAAAACGTTAAACAAATTCTAATACAGAACGATTACACAAACAAATTGGTAAGGCAATAAGAAAATACACTCAAAAAGACAAGTCAGCACAACCTACGAAAGAAAGAAAGAGAAAAACGGCCACCACCTTACCCTACATCCAAGGAGACACGGAACGAATAGGAAGAATTCTCAACAAATACAACAGCCAAACCATATTTAAACCACCTGCGAAAATAGGACAACTTCTAAACAATCCTAAGGACAAAAAGGGACCTCTCAGTGATCCAGGAGTATACAAAATGCCTTGTTCTTGTGAAAAAGTCTATATTGGAGAAACTGGGAGAGGGGTGAGCCAACGTATAAAGGAACATAAGAGTAAAGTCAGGCTAAAACATTTTACGCAATCAGCAGTAGTTGAGCTTTATATCGAAACAGGACATAACATTTTATTTGACAAAATAACCGCCATTGCAAAGATACACAATATTTTTCCAAGAGAACATAGAGAAGAAATCGAATTCTTAAAACACCCTAATAACATCAATAGGGACAACGAATATAATACTAATCCGATTTGGCTTTCCGTCTTCTCGGATTAAAAAAAAAAAAATTTTGACCAATCAAGTGCGATCATACTCCATGGTGTGGCGCTCTAGCCAATCACAGGCATCGTAGAGAGTGTACATAAAAACAACATAACCTAATACGTCAGTTTGAGGTTAACCCTGAAGAAGTGAGCTGAAATATTCACGAAACGTCGGAAAAATCGTAGTTTTCTACAAGATTGAAACCCGAAATATCTCTTTTTATCAACAATAATAAATGTTTGATACAATAATAATTTCCAGGAATAAAGATAATGAAGGGGATACTGTACTAAAAAAATGAGAATTTGAACAAATCCGTTTAACACAGCTCGTATTTCATTTTTCAAGAACCTTTTAAACAATAAATGTTTACAACTAATCAATAATTCATATTTTTTATTTTCTACATTCTTTTACAGGAAACGTTCATTATTGCTTAGAGTAATCTTTCATTTTAACAATTTAAATAAATTTACAACCATAATTTTACCGACTGCCGTAATTTTAAATTATAAATTTTCAAAATAAATGAAAGATCACGAAATAAATAAATATGATAGTTACGATTTTTAAATATCACTGCAACAGTTAAGAAAAATTATATAAACTATTCAAACCAAAATGTTAATTTCAGTTAAAACTTCAATGCTTGATTTAATTGATTTAATTAAGGAGAATTCGCGCGCAGTGAAATCGATCAAAGAAGCGATTCGCGGAATAAATAATGTGCTCCACAAATAGAGTTTCCGCGTTAACGTCGCAATTTCCCATGCATAATGCAAAATGCGAGAAACACTCGTCTCAGTGGAAGTAGCAGTAAATCGGAACTCAAAACTCTCGATACATTGCGGTAGGAGTTGCATATAAATAATATTGCGAGCTTGCGACGTTAAATCATAAAGTTGTCACGAGGGTGAAGTTTCACATCTTGGCTACCGAGGAAAAATATATCTACCATCGTACGCGGAAACTTAAGAGGACGAACCACTCCATCTATTTTTCAATGTAACCTACTTCATGCGCAAAACCTATATCTTGCGGTTGATGATATTCCTTCGGTGTTTCTGATTACAGTATATTATCATTAGATATGTTCTACGTGAATATTAGATTTACCTTAAATTGTTCTTAAATTTTACTATCGAAAGCCGCGAACGAACCCACCAGCGTGGCCGCAAAACTTCATTTTCAAAATTCTCGAACTTTTCCCTGCCTAACTTTTCATTTTCTCTAGCCATTATTATTTTTTAAACAACATTCTAATCTTGTAACATTCTATACATAAAATATTTTATGAATGGAATAGCACAATTTCAAATGTAAATATACAAAGTCATCATTGATTATCTCAGGTCTGCCACAGACACTACGAGATTTACAACGGTTTAAATCCAAACGAATGTCGTGTTTTTCCACAACTGAAATCATTTTAATATATTTAAATACACGCCTTCTAATCGCGTACTTTACATGAAAAAGTTACCCAATTTTTCGATGAAATTCATGAAAATTCAGGGGGAAATAAAAAAATTCTAATGACATAAAAGAATTTCAAAGAAATCTAAAAGAATCAGATAAAAAAATCTCAGCATTAAAGGTGAGTTTAAAAGACATCAAGTTGAAATAAACAAAATCTAAAAATATACATTCAATTGAGTAGAATTGAGTAAATTTAGAAGAATTTTAATGTATGACAAAATTTGCACAGTATTAAAAAAAATGTAATAAAATACCTGATAAATTAATAAGAGTTAAAAGTGAGCTCCAAATGAATTCCAAAGGATATCTGAATATCTTTTCCAATTTTTGAAGCCCAACGAAATCTCTCACTTTTTATGCATAATATATTTTTAATTTTTTGAAATATTATAAAATCCTATAAAATTCTATAATATCTTACGATATTTTCTGTAATACTAGAGAATTGATAAAAATACCTCAAGAGTCCTCGTAAATCTTATAAAATCCTTGGTATTTTTGTTTAATATCTTTAGACCATAGAGCTCCTTTAAAATTATTTCATATCTTTCAAAATACTTGAAAATTTTCAAAAACCCCATGAACATTTTTTTAAATACTTTAGAATAATAATTCAAATTCTTGTGATCCCTGGAAAATTTTAAAACTCCTTAAAAGATCTTGGAGTCATTTAAAATACCATAAAATATTTCTAATCCTGTGCAATCCCATTATATTAAGTTTAAACTTGTGGAAATGCCTCCGTATTTTATAAATTACCGTAAAATATTTTAAATCCTTTGAAGTCCCATTGAATTACTAAAATATATTTAAAATTCATTGGAATCTTTTATAATGCGCTACAATATTTAAAAATTATCCTTAAATATTTCAAATCTTTTGAAATACCTTGATACTTTTTAAAGCTCTTGAAAATTTCTTAATATTGCAAAAAATACCTTAAAATACTTCAAATGTTTTGAAACTTGTTGAACTGGCTTGAAACTTTTTAAAGCTTTTCGATATTCTATGGAATTTTCAAAAATACCATTATATAGTTAATGTAAGAAAAATGCATACATTGATCTTTTCACTAAAAAAAAGTGACTGCCATGACCTTATTCTAAATAAGTGACTAAGCGTGATTTGATCAAAATGACTTTACCTTGACTTCTCCTGACCAACAAAATTCCCTGACAAGTTGTAACACCGGAAAACTCTACTCCAAATTATTTTGCGAATTTGAATGAACTCTAACAAATGAACTACTACACGAGGAAACTTACAGTGTAAGTTTTCATTTATTTTAATTCCACATAATTAAATCATAAAAGAGAAAATTTTACGCAAAATAGTAGAATTTACTCTCTAAGATTAAAAATTAAAAATTTATTAAATCATTGACCAGACTTATGAAAAGAATGTTCTTGTATAGAATCTAAATTTATCATTTTATTTTAGCCGACAAAATTTAAATGATAGAGTTTACGTTTGTAGAACCTTAAAATTAAATGTTGTATAGTTTTAATTAGATTCGCGAAATTTAGTTCCTAACTTTGCGCAAAGTTTTACGGTCAAGAAAAGAGTGAGCACATTTAAATTTTAAAATGAATACGCTTTTAGATCGAGTATTAGATCGAGTATTGGGTAAAGCTTTGCTAATAATAGTAAAAATTAAGAAAAGGTCCAAGAAAAATGTTTCCAACTTCAATTTCGATTGCAGGAAGGTCTCATCGTATGGTCACTGTGACCAATTGTGACAGCCCAGAAGTAAACTTTATATTTATATCAGCGGAGGGATTTCATTTATGCTCTGAATGTTCAGAAAACTAGGATACAAATGTATAGACCCAGTCCCGAATGCACATGGCTTCAATTAAGAACCGTGTTTCGACAGGGAGAGTTTATCAGAGTGTAACCCAGAAATGTGTGAGTTTTTCATCAGAATTTAATATTTAGAGCAGATATTTAATCGCTCTCAGATGTTATCAACATTATCCAATATTAATGTTGAACCGAAAATAAGATTGGTAACTAATATAAATTTTATTAAATTTGTTCACAACAAAAATTTGGAGAATTTCATGTCATTAAGTATTTAAAATTCAATAAAAAAGTAAGAATTTCATAATTTATTTATTTTATTGTGATTAATTAGGTTTGCAGAGGTTGAAATATATAAATGTTCATATTTATAATGATAAGTGGGGAATAACATTCCTTAAACTTTCCATTATTTGAAAAATTAAGAATTGGAAATATCGGTAGTCAATATACATTCTACTAGTAAATTTACTTCATTCGTGGAATAAATTTAATTTCAAATAAAAAAAAAATATTTTGCTGGCAGAGAATATAGAAAATAAAAGGTATCGCAAATGAAAATTATAAAATTACTTACAGAATTACTAAGAGCAAAGAAAATGTTGTTGATAAGAGAACTAAGTGATTAAAATTGTATCAAATGTACCATGATATGCACAAAAGAATAATCAATAACTTTATAATTTTTTATTTAAAATGTATAGAATATGCAGAAAAGTAATCAAATTTTATTCAGTGATACAGCTTTTACGATTAAAATTACCTAAAACGAAAAAAATGTAAAAAATGGATCAATTTAATCCAGAAACATATGCTAATACATATATTTTAAATGCTAAAAATTTAAAAAAATTATTTATGCACTCAAGAATTGCAGACTGATATGAGATGCTTTCAAAATGAAACATGTTATATTTGTGAAAGTAACGATTTTTTAATTCCCTCCAAACATAACATTGTTCAAATTTAAATAAAGTAAACTATTCTAAATTTACAGACAAAAACTATTTAAAACTTAAGTTTTTAATTTTATACAATGTAATATAATTATTTTCAATTTTATAAGGCCTTAAAGCTAACAACTTCCATATACATTTTCAAAAAAATACTTTTCATGTTTTTTGTGCTCTGAGATCAATTTCAAATTTGTTGCCGAAAGACTTCTTAATCTACTTATTTGTGCACGTGGAAATACTAATTATTAGGAATCTAAAATTAAAAAATGTAAGCAACTGATCAATTCAAGAGATACTATTATGTATTCTTTATTAACTCTAGTTTGATTTGTAATATTTTTTAACATGCAGAGTGACTTCAAAAATCGACCACTGACCTTGGCGAACCTCTCTTGCGTATCAAGGATCTCGATAAAAAGAGAGACCTTGTCGTCGACAATCTTGAACCCATTTCGAGGCTGGGCCAGTAACTGTTGTATCGCCTGAGAAGTGGTAAGCGGATTAGCCGGACTAGTTATAGGAGTCGTCGGCTTTCCAGTGCCAATATTACCAGTACTGTTGGATCCATGAAGATGAGTACAACCAAGAAATATCGAATTCCCATTCGGCGAAACACCACAAGTAAAAGGTCTGAACGGTTGTCCATGGAACGTGGGACTAGGGCGAGGACCATTAGTTCGGAGTAATGTTTGAGCCGACGGTAACGAAAGTCTTCGCACTGCACTTTGACTTTGTTGTTGCGATTGTTGCAAATTTTGGGAGGGAGACTTAAGAAGCTGATAATCGCTGGATGAAGAAGGAAGAGACCGGTATCCGGAGTCTGATGGAGATGCCGGTGGCAGGGGCGCACCCTGGGGGGTAGACGCAATACTATGAGGCCTTGGCCGTAAAGAAGATCCAGGGGTCCATGTGTTACAATTTCCAGAATTGATCAGAGAGGTCAGCCCTGGGCTTTGGGATGTTGGCGTTGGGGGTTGGGGGTGAGGAAGGGTTGAGGCGTAGGCGCGACGAGGAACGGGTTGATGCAGCACCATCCCGGAGGCCCCCCATTGTATGGGTTCACCTGGTGTACGGGCTGTAGAGATTGTTGATGATAAACCTGAGGGAGTATGGTTGGAAGTAACAACCGGTGTCGAGGCAATGCTGTGGGGTCTCCTGGGAAGATGTTGGAGTTGGCCGTTCCACAGAGATTGAGGTGGTATTGCGCTGCGAGTTGTGGTCCCCATCCCATCTGTAGGTATCGGTTCCTGTTGTCCATTTGATAACGAAACGGGGGCGTTTGAGGTGGAGTGGGCACGGCGCTGTAGGCCAATAATGGATGCAGCTGATGTGGGCGTTGATGAGGATACCCAAGATTGTGTGGGGGTGCGTGCATCTTCAATACCCCCTGTTGTTGGGATGAGCCCCGTTGTTGAAGATGCAGCTCTTCCGGCGAATTGGCTAATGGCATGGAGATTTGCGAGGTTATATGGTGGGGTGGCAATACTATGAGGACGCCTTGGTGCTGGTTGGGATATCCCATTGGGAGTAGAACGAACTTTATTTGTGGATGCTGGTATTGGTGCTGGCGGTGTGTAGAGTGAGAATCCATTGTGACTCGGACTGCGGGATGGCAGCTGGTTGATTGTAGGTGATTGGAGATTGTTGTGCTGCTGCTGCTGCTGTTGTTGATGATGCTCGTTGAGGAGGTTGCTTCGAAGTGGGGTCGAGGGGTGTGAGGGAGCCGGGGGTGGCGGAGGTGTGGAGTCAAGATCTTCGAGTTCAGAGGGATCGTTCCAAGATGTGAGGGCCGATACTGGTGCTGTTGGTATTGAATGTAACTTTGAAAGTGCTGATAGTTGACTGAAGGTATTCTCGTTGATTGAAAGTTTTGTTGGAGTGGGCTGGAGTCGGCGTCCACCGACGCCAGCTGTGATTTGCTGTAGATGACGATCATTCAAATTAGCACGACCATTGAGGTTGAGGTAGAAGGCTGTACTTGTAGAGAGGTTCAGACTAGTCGGTTTTTGTTTTACTCCGCCGTTGGCCTGCGGAGGTGCTGAGGGCTTCGGTTCGCCCATTTGCACTTTCAATTAACCCGATCAGGTTTCTAAATCGTCGTTCATATCTCACCACTTTTTTTGCTCACTTTTAATTTTATACGCTAAATGATAACTTTAGAAGAAAGAGTTTATTGAATTATTATTTTTGTTGTACTTCCACGAAGAAAAAAAATCGAACACGTTTTACCAGACATTGTTGTCCCGCGGAATCGATAAGTAGGGTGCTTTTAGCGAGTTAAGCTTCTAGTTCGGTTTCCTGAAGTCGTTGGCACGTTTCCAGTCTTCTTAGTGGTTTAGCAATCCAATGTTGTCGCTCGACAAGTCGTAAGGACGTGGCAGATTTCTTTGGTAGCAAAGAGAGTTCTCGAGTTGTGATTCCCGGGACAACATTATTTGTTCGCTGTAGTGCAGCGAGACGTTTAAGCTTTGCAGTTCGCACTTCAGTTTTTTACTTATTTGTTTCCGTACCCTCATAACGAATGGGAGCACCGCATGTCTACTGCCCGAGCGTTTTCTCATTGCTAGCAGACACACTGCTGAAACTCTGTAGGCCTTTTGAAATTTCGAGATAACGTCGACAGAAAACTAGATATTTCAACGCACACGTTCCAGAACACCACTTATTCTTGGTCCTATTTTTGAAACTCTCAAATAATAAAGTACTCCAATCGAGGAGGTTTCAGTATCAACTTTTACTTGAATTCCTTCCGTTTCTTTAATTACTTAAGAACTCCCTATTGCATTATTTCGATGTAAAATCGATGTAAGCTTTATCCGTTGCAATAACCCGCACTTAAAGAACCCTCTTATTCGTCGGAACAGGTACGTTATTTAACTAACTTTTTACGATGAATAAATTACTTTCCTAGTTGCTTTAATCTATCAATCGATAAACTCTTCTATAAGGAACATTAACTACAACATTTAACTAGTAACAGGAATCGTTTAAAGAATTCGTTGGTCACAGAGAAAATAAGACCCAATAACATTAACTTGACTCATGATACAAATCCCGTATTCGCGCATTGATAAACACTCCGACGAACCCCCGACGGTGTGTGACAACTGTCGTTAAATTTATAACACTTTCTAAACTGCCGGACGCGAGAATCATTATAGGTTTGATGACCAACCGACATCTGGTTAACAAACTTTTATGACATCGGAAAACGAGATAGGATCCCTTTTTGTTTTTTTGATCTTTTCCGACCACCGGGTGAGTCGACAATGAAAAAAGTATAAACCATGTCTTTGTTTTGAGAAAATTCCGGTCAAGAGGTGAATCTTGATCTGCCAGTCAGTGGCCACTCGGAAGGGACTCCACGTCGAGGGATTGTAGGTTAGCCGGTTTCGCGTGGTTGCCGTGCCGGGGGCGGAGTGGCATGTACCTCTTTGGTGGCGGGATTCCAGCCGCGAAATGCACGCCTGCGCTCGGTATGACTTCCACCCCTGGGTCCTCCGCAGCATCGGTACGCCTCTGTACTTCAACCTCTCGCTCCTCGTCAGGTCTGATTCGCAGCATTTCTCTCTTTTTCTCCTCTCGCTTTTCTCTCTTGCTCCTGTTTCTCCCTTTGGGTGAGCCTTGTTTGTCCCTGCAATGCTTCCGAGCAGTGCACCAACACACGCACTATTCGCAGTCTTTCACCGCCGTGCAACGCCGACGCACAACTATTCCGCAAACGGACAAGGCTACCGCACTGTCTCGCTTTTATCCCCACTCATCACCGGGGTATGTACCACAAAACACGCAGACCACGACACGTTGCCCTCGTGCCAATCGACGAAACCATGAACGTTCAACTCCTTTCTTCACTTCTCTTCATCCCCGATTTGCTCTATGTTTGTTTTTCCCATCCTTCTAGGCTTTACAACATCATGTGATCATCTGAACTGGGTATCTGGGTCTCTTAGGTTTGAATAGTAACTTATCGATGGGGATACACCTGTTTCAAGTTCTCTGGCTGAGAGAATTTCGCGAGGTTTAATTGTGTTGTATCATAATGCATCCCATGCATAGTCCAAATCAATTCTCACTTAAAAGAGCTTGTAAATCCTGGTTTCTTTCTGATTATGTTTTGGGGATGCTACCCAAGTATTTTTAAGTCTAAAACGAACACATTCGGTGAGGCCCTATTTAAAAAAAGCTAATTTTTTAATTTCTAAATAAAATATTTTAATATGTTTTCATAAAAACCATTGAAAAGTGAAGTTTTATTTCCTATAACTCTTTTAGTTTTCATTATGAAATAAGATCAAGTCATCAACATGGAGCGATATTCTGCTACCGTTGAATATTCTCAACATAGAACGGCTGATATAGTCACGACCAAAAGTGTAAAGAATTATTTGTAATTTTAAAACAAAAAGTAACGTTTTATCTATATACAGTGATTGCTTTCAGAAGTCAGTTTTTACCGTCTTCAGAAAGGGCCGCTTGTTTAATCCACGCCTCTTAGGGCTTGGCGGGAAAGATCTTTGATACGCATTGGCGGATTATTTGAATGCCATTTTAGGTGGTGAATCTTGTATGGGAGTGGGTTAGAATACAACGCGCTTTAGAAAAGTTTTCTGTATAGAATTTTCGATGCTGTATCAGATTAACTTTTTCAGAAAATTTGAAAAAAAAATTATTTAAAAAATGAATAACTCAAACAACACACTTCCAATTGTTTTAGGGCAAACGTGTTACACAGTAATTCAACATATTGTCAAAACTCAAAATCTGCAATTAAGGGCCCGGATGTATCAGCAATTATATCACCAAACCGTCCGGTGCTAAAAAAATCAGTTATTTGAACAGGTTCCTCAATTTTGAACATACCTCATAAAAACTTTCTCGCTTTTCATTGTATCGTAAAAATGGAAGATAATTAATCAAAAACAAAAACCAGTTTCCTCAAATATGTTTTCTAAAAGAAAGTACGGATAACAGACATGTAATATCTGTTAGATGGACAGCGCAATTTTTATCAGTGTTCTATTAAACTTTTCAGATGATGCAATACATTACAGAATATGAATGCTTCTGCCTCCAGTTATAGAGGCAGAGTTAAGCATGTATGCATTTTTATTTTCGTAAACTGTGCAAAAGAAAAAAAACTATGAAATCAATTGATGCCAAATATTTATCCATATGTGTATACTGTATACTTCTATCACATACGTTTATTTTCTTACAATCTTGACATTTTGAGTATCTGAATTAGTAAACTCTGTCCTAAAATTAATTAAAGCCTACTGATGTCTCTAGTCAGGATTGAGCGAGAATACGTTAAAAATGTTTATATTAATAATTAAATGACAAAACGGCATTGAAACATGGAATATAATAATTTAATAGACACAGAAAACGTGTATTTTATTCCATTAAAAGATCTCCTGGAATTTGAAGTTTTCAAATAGTCCCTGGAATTTTCTAAAACAGCGGGAATCCATAAACTCGATTTCAGCACTCAAATCGAAGCTTTTCGATACTTTCATTTTTTGCACCTTTTAAAGAATAAAAAAGAATCCATCGGAGCATGTGGTACCCGGATAATATGATTTTTACTTCGCATGAAAAGGTTTTATTCCTGTATATCGCGAACATATCAGGTGTATTATGGACCTTCTCTCGTTTTTCTACGGTCACAAAAACACATGAACAGAATTATTCTATTTTTAGTCGTCTTTCGTTACTCTACAGAAACCATCCTAGTTATATCTGACTATAGGAATTATTATGCCTCAGATACACACAAGAGGTTCCGAGAGAAGCACGAAAATATTCCACTAATACCATTCGGTCATTCTTAAGATGTTCTTAAGATTTCTTAGTATTTTGTCTGGTTACAAGAGCCTTATTTGCAACTTGAGTTGCTATGAATCCTGATAAGAAAAATATATACGTATATGAATGTATTGATCTGAAATGAAAATTCCTATAAAAATTCAAATGCTACTAAAGCTTTTAATGAATATTTTCGAAAACCAGATCATTACTTTTTAGTTTCAAAATTAATCATTTCTGATACTTTTGAATTTTAATCTGTCCTTCTTTACAAAATATAAAATCGCTTAACGAGTAAAATACACCATAAGTGAATCACTCAAATGTTTTCCATAAATAAAAAACATAAGTTCACAATATTTTGACAAATGTTCACTAACGTGGAAGAACCAAGCTTTTCTCGTAAGTGGAACAATTTCCGCGTTCTAGCATAAAATGTATAAAGTGCTTTGAAAGAGGAATTGTCATTTCGACTTCAGCAGGCGACAGAAAATATTACAATCGACAAGACACATTGTCAGTCGAGACATAACACTTGTAATATTTTGAAATTCTGTTCTTTCTTTGTGGACATAATGACATTTGAAAGAAACATATTATAATGTTTCAATTTTTAAAAACAGATTAAATTATAAGAATAGGTTAATTTTGTATCCTTAAAAATGGATTCCCTTTATAAAATAACTGATACTTTTAGTAACACTGTCGATATGTGTTTTCCATTAAATTTTACACCGCAACTTTACGGTGCTGTATGATATACGAATGCATAGAAAATAATAAAAGCAATATCTTACATATTGAAAAGTTCAACACGGTACTCCAAGTTTTCCCATAAATCATTCGTCGGAATCAGAAGTTATTTAATAAGTATCGGTATAAGAAAACATAAAGTAAACACCTTCATTTAAAAGGTCATTTTTTCCATGAAACTATAAACTAAGAAGAAAAAATAATAAGCTTGAAGATAAAACGGCTAAAAAATAAAGCATTTAGAACAACAAAATCAGGTTTTTAATATAGCTTATTATAAAGTTACAACGAATCAAAAAGTTGCGTGTTTGAATAGCGGACTGAAGAAGACCTGGACTGAATCGATTCCAAACTGCAACATTCGAACTGAGTACTGGATATAAATGACTTCACCCGACAGTATTACTCGCGAACTCGCGTCGAAGTTGCTCATCCGGGTAGAACTGTCAAATAAGATTACAACAAGTTCCACGGAAGAAACCAGTGCGGCAGTGGTGCTACCAGATAAATTATTTGCTACAATAGAGCTCTGTTGGTATCCATAGTGTAATAATAAAAGTAGTTTGAGAGAAGGAAAAATGCATTCTATTGTAGTACTAGAAGAAAATCCAGAGAGAAGAAAGTTAAAACAAAAATAGCACAAATATAGTTTTAACAGAATACAATTTTATTTCAATTGGTTTCAATAATTTGCTGGACTGTCTTTTAAATTAACAAAATGTTTAAAATTATGGTTTCTTTATGGAGAATAAAATTAAACTGAAAGAAATACAAAGTGTAATCCTTTGTTTTTTATCAAAGAAAATTGGATCGAATGGTATACGTACAGAAAATACCTGAACTGATAATCAACATTTAGCAAATTAAATTTTCTTCTTTCTAGCATAACATCCAACTGATATTCAAATCGTATTTTCATAAAACGAAACAAACTTTTAAATTAACACACATACTCAATGAGGGTTGTGAGTGGCTGAGAGGTAAGGTGTCGTGCACATAATAAGTCACACGTTTTTCCGCTAGTTAAGTAAATATGAGAATAAACTTTCCTTCAGTCCAAAAGGGATACAACGATATAAACAGCAAAATTTGTGAAGTATTGTATACACTACTCCTAGTTAAATTTCGGGAAATCAATTAAAAATATAATATAAATAAATATAAAATAAGTTTTCTTACAGAATTTCAGAGTCTCTAGCGAGATTATTTTATGAGAAATCCAGTTTTGAAAATTATGATTCAAGTATGTATCCTACGGAGTATAATTTGCGCCATTTCACATTCTGTTTTCTAATTCTGTCAAAATCCAAATTTAGAGACTAACAACTAAAGTACTTATGTATTGATATGTCCTCTTTAACCGGATAAGGTTTAATCAATCAGTCTGAACAATTAAGGATGATGTTTTCATGAAAATACGTTAAAAATAACATGTATGACAACCCACTACGAAAAGAAGTAAAACATAAAACTTTTGAATTTAAAAAAATTAATTTCACCCATTAAATTAAGAAAGCTTGGCTTGATAAATTGTTTCAAAATTTTTCATTTCTGCTCACAACAGTAAAGTAATCTTCGATGGAAAAAATGTACATAAATATCCTTTTGATTAAAGGTGCTACGCATAACTCTCCTTAAAAATAGCTAGGTTCATTCGACATTTTTTCAAGTTACAAGGCATACTCAATAGGAATAAAACAGTACTGTAAAGAATTTGCATAAAATTACATTGATAATTTTGCATTCTACGAAGACATTTTTCATTTTTAACTGATTTTATTGTTTAAATTCTAAACTTAAATTGTGAAAGTACCATGTTGCTATCTTGTTCCCATTTGATTAAATCTTATATGAAACTTTAAAATCTTATTTCGTATACGAGGGTTGCTACAGAATTTTAAATTCAAAATTATAGGCCTTATCCAGAGAAATACTTTTATACTTCTAAAGAATTCTAGACCTCACGTTGACAGACCTATTCCAAAAAATTAAAAACTTTTAAGCAAAGAGAAAAATAATAGTTTTTGATTTTGTGACTTTGGGGTCCGAAAATGATGAAAAACATTTAGATTTCTATCATTACGTTTTGGCTCCATACATGGGCTCTCTTCAGTGATTTATTCTAGAAAGTTACATATTGGCATAACTTTTATTTGATACACATATAAAATATAACTGAAATATAATAACAACCATGTAAGATTTTTTAATCAGTGTCTTACAACGTAAATTGTAAACAAATTTAAATCTTTTTCATTATTTATGTGAATTTTTGCTAAGGATCGCAAATAGTGACGAACCAAGGGAAAAATACCATGAAAAACAATAACAGTTGCAAAGGCAAACCAAATATTTGAAAAAATGTTTTCTTCATGAATTCCAATAAAAGAAATTAATTTCATCGTATCATTAAAACTTTAATTTTTAAGTATTTTTAAATAATTTAAAATAAGTCATCCTAAGATTTTAAATGAAAAATTTGATTTTGTATTTGACTTCTCTGAATTTATAAACTTTGTTCATTGAATTGTTTTCAATTTGAAATACTTTTAGAAGTTATATAACTTTTAGAAGTTATTAAGTGTTATTAATCAGCTTGCAAACTTCCTTCGCTTTTAAACAAATAATAGTAATATTAAAAATAACAATGAGACCACAAAACTTTATTTTCAAAATTCCCGGACTTTTTCCTGATTTTTCGCTGACTAATTTTTTATTTCTACTGACGATTATTATTTGAAAACCAAATTTCTAGTCTTGTAAATTTTTTAATTTAGAATCTTTTTAAATAGAATAAAACAATTGTATATTTAAACTTATAAATTTAGAATTTATTATTCTCAGGTCTTTTACAGTCTAATTTACTAGAAAAAAGAAAACAAGTGACCAAAAGTGACTAAAGTCTAACTCAAAAAGTGACTAATTTGCAGTAATCTGAATTTAAAATTGATTTAAATTGCATTGAAAAAAAAATAAAAGAATCCAAAAAAATTCCACTGCTTTCAGTAACATTGGAATGAATTTGGTAGAATTTAAGCGAAATGAGAAGAATTCGATGAAATTCATAAAAATTTAAGGTGAATTAAAACAAATCAAGTGAATTAAAATAAATTTAAAAATATATAAAAATCCATTAAATTCAGTGAATTTTAAATAAGTTCAGAAAAATACATAGGAATTCAAAAACAAAATTCATAAACAACATGAAAATTCAAAATGAGTTTAAAAGATATATTAAACAAAAACTAAAAAAGTAATTGAATTGAGTAGAATCGAGTTGATTTAGAATCAATAAGACAATTATAAAATTCAAGAGAATTACAGAAAATCCCCGTGAATTTATATGAAATCTGATATCCCACTTGGAATTTTTACAAATGCAAATACAAATTTTAAAATTCCCTAAAATGTTTCAAATCTTATGAAATCTTTTGAAACTCCTTGAAACTTTTTAAAAACTTTAAATTAGCTTGAATTCTTTCAAAATACCGTAAACTTTTTAAAATACTTTCAAATATTTTGAAATCTCTTAAAACTTTTAAATGTTCCTTAAAATTCCTTAAAAGTTATAAAACTACCAACAAATCTTTCAAATCCTTTATAATATCTTCAAATTATTGAAATCTATTACATATTCCTTGGAATATTTTAAAATACCCAAAAATATTTCAAATTCTTTTAAATTGTCCGAAATCCTTTTAAACTTTTTAAAGCTCTTGAAAATTCCCTGTAATTTCATGAAGTAAACTTAAATCTCTCAAATCCTGTGAAAACGCTTCAAATGATTAAAATATCTTGAAATTTTTTTAAATAACTTAAAACGTTTCAAATCCTTTGAAATCTTTGGAAATCCCTTGACACTTGAAATTCGAAATAATTAAAGAAAATTTAAAAATAGGTATATATTATACAGTAATTATAGACCGGTATTCAATATTGGTTAACCCATGAGTTAATTTACTGAAAGAAAAGTAACTAAAGTGAGCTTTTCATTTTAAAAAGTGATTATAGTGACGTTGTTCTTAAAAAATCACTGAAAACTTGTTTGAGAAAAAAGTGAAGAAAACTGTGTGACAGTCCTGATTATTCTGGTCAATTCCTAAAAGTCTCTAACAGAAATTCCATGACATATGAAACATAATGCTTTTAAATTTGAGATTTTTGTTTTCATTACAAGATGAATGCTTTTATTTAGTATTATTTATCTTTGATTGTATGACGTTGCTCGACTTGAAACTTATTTATTTCAAAATTGGCCACTTATGAACGTTAATTAATCATACTTAAGACTAAATCTGAAACTGTTCAGTTCTGGTTCAATTTTTTAAACATTCTTTCAATTCAGAATCTTCCTAATTCAATTAAAGCTTTCCTCTTGGGACGGTTCAGTTTTAAACGATCTTAGTTCAAAGTAAATAAGATTTAATGTCTCAATTTTTGAAGCTTGTATAATAAATTATAGAATTTTGTAATGATTATAACATTTAAACAAATTTGTCTTCAAAAAGTAAAAAAAGTCGAAAATATCGTATAATCCGAGTTCTGAGATGGAAATAAAGAATAGATGAATGTAAAGTATTCTAAATGCATACTTTTCAGTGTGTTAAGCAAATAAGCGAAAAATATCGAAAATATGTTTGAAGACAAAGTAAAAAAAAGAACTGCATTGGCAGGTATGTGATAAAACAGTAGTAAAATAGTTGCATCGTATAAAAAGTTTCTAAAAGTGGCGATAGTGACATGATTCCGCGACGTGCTATTAGGAACAAACACAATTATTATAACCGAATTGAATACATTCGATTTTAAACAAGAACGAAATTTTGTTTCAAATATCAAATTTTGATCATGAATTATAGAATTATAAGATTCAAATAGACCATACGTTGTTATTATGTTGGTATGCCAAAGTTGGAAATAGCACACGTGATTAGTGAGGCAAATATTAGCCAAGGAACTACAATGGGTTCGTTAACAGGTGAATGTTAACCGCATCAAGCAGGAAGCGTTAAATGAGAAAGGAACAACGTGCAGAGAGTGGGGTGGCTTGTTGTGATCCTTTATGTCTTTGGTCGTCAACTCATTTATGTGCCGACTGCATCCCTTCCAACTTCTATGTATATTTCTACTTCCCAAAGACGAACTTCTCAGGGAGTGTTTCAACCACGAAAACCACACTAGCCATTCTCCCTGGATTTAGCTCATTTCCAAGAAGTTACAAGTTTGAAACTTCGAATATCGTTAAGTATACAATTAAGTTAATGAAGAATTAAACACGTTTAGAGTAGCCACAAAACTTCATTTTCAAAATTCCCTGATTTTTCCCTAAACTAAATTTTCAAATTTTTTTAGAAGAGAGTTGCATTTTTAACAAAGCAGATGAGTTTTAAACGCAAAAGGACGAATTTTCTATTCAAATAAACGAATCTTCAACAAAACCGTTGAATATTCGACCCAAAAAGATAATTTCTCAAAATACTTGAATTTTTAACCGAATACTGGAATTTTCTACCTACAAAGATGAATTTTCAACCAAATAGTCAAACTTTCAATCGAAAAAGATTAAACCTTAATCAAAAATAATTTCATTTTAAAACAAATAGTTGAATTTTAAATCTAAAACGTTGAAAGTTAAACTTTTAATCAATATTTGAATTTTCAACTGAAGAAGTTGAATTTTCAACAAAAAGACGAACTCTGAACGAAAAATGTAATAGTTTACATTTAAAACAAAACAATACCTACTCATTAGGATGAGAATGTGAAAAACATTTTAAAAAAAGATTTAAATTTTCAACAATAAATAAATGGAATTTGTATCAAAATACATGAATTTCAAAATCAAAAAGACGAATTTTCGACATATCAGTGAATTTTTAAGCATATAGTTGAACATTCAACTGAAAAAGATAAATTTTCAATCAAAAATTGAAATGTTAAATTTTCAATTAAAAAATTAGTTTTCAGGAAAAACAAGAATGTTTAACATACCAAGTTAACAAAACGACGAATTTTCAACAAAGATTTTTGTGTCAAGAAAGAAAAAAAGTTCAACCAAACTGTTGAACTTTCAAGCTAAAAGACGAATTTTTAATTAAACAAGATACATTCTCAACCAAGTAGTTGAATTTTTGATTGAAAAAGATCAATTTTCAAAAAAATAGTATAGTATAATATAAGTATATAATATAGTATAAGTATAATATATAATAGTATGTATTTCAACCACAAAAGATTTGTATGTCGAATAAAAAACAGTTGAATTTAATAAAAAAATACGAATTCTCAACATAACAATTAAATTTCCAAACAAAGAAGAATACCTTTTAATCAAATATGTGCATTTTTATCCGAATAAAATGAAATTTCTACTATAAAGTAGATGAAATTTTTAATCAAGAGATAAATTTTGAAAAAAAGCAAAAATATTGTAATTTTTAACATAAAAATGCGAGTTTCCAAGAAACAGTTCATTTTATATCAAAATACTTACTTTTTAAATCGAAAAACAAACTTTAACAAAAAAGTTGAATTTTCAATTAATGAAAAAATGCAACAAAAAAACTGTTGAGCATTGTTAGCGATAGTTACCTCTTTGAAAAATAAAAGTAGCTGGGCAACATTGTATGAAAGAAAGGGTCTCACTCAAAAGCCGAAGTTCACCATTGAACAATATTTATTCGACTAACCAAACGATATTTGCCTCCAGTAATTCATCATGTATGGAAACGCTTCAAATCCTATTAGTCTCCCTCTCTCAACAGAACTATCAAATTCGCTATAATAATGTACACTACATAATTGGACCTTTATGATAGCGTGAGGTGCTGCTGATAAATACATTTCCTTTTGATTGTACATTCCAGGATGCAAAGTGAAATGTAGCCTAGACTTGCAAATTTAATTCCTGGAATAATTTAATATGAATGTTGGATTTTCTATTAACGTTAAACATCCAGTTACCTAACTCTGTTCCAGCCGTTCGTAGAAATTATTTGAAATGCTGGCTTCAAAACTTTTGAGGTAATTAGTGAACGATTGTAAGCACTTGTTTGGGAACTGGTGTTCTTTTAAAATAGGTTGTAATTCGAATATAATTAGGCGAAATAAAGAAAAGCTTGGACGCGGTGTCTGAATGACTTGCCTGACTTTTTCTTTTCTCTAGACTAGGTAAGAAGTTTCGCGATATATTTAAAAGTAGCTCCAGTATTCCTAGCCGCAATTTTTCGGAAGACCTGGAGCTGGCTGGCCTCACTGAGTATTTTTGTGCGGAACGAGTGGCTTTGTGAGGAAAGAATGGCCAGAGTAAGTGCTTCAGTGAAATATGGGTTACCGAGTTAAGGGGACCGTGCTCTCCTCTCTTTAATGACACTACAGCCTCTAACAAAATTTCTTTATTAATTCTCATCTTTCACTCTTCTCGACAAATTCGTAGTCTATCTGTGAAGTACTGAGAACTTTTGTTTTTCGCAATGCACCGTTACAAACGAGACTGGTAATTGGATTAAAATAAATTGGATTAAATATTGCTGAAATTCGTTATGCGCAAATTCTGCTAACTAATCAGTAACAGATATAGGTAAATTATTTGGAGAAAATAAAAGAAAATGTACAAAATAATATTTTGGATTAATCGAGATTCGTAGTGGTGAATCGCAGACCACCACAAAAAAGCGCATATCTTTTCTCCAAAAACGCATATGTATTTTTCATATTTGGTGAATTGGATATAGCAGATTCAGAAAATATAAAAAACGTATTATTTTTAGTAACTAGACACACATACAGCTTAACCTTATCTACTCAACCGATTAATACACAAATTTGAAGATAAGTCAATTTGATGGAATTCTTCATCTGTTTATTTAAAAAGTTTTGATTAATTAATTATTTTTTAGGCTTAGCATTTGTTTTGAAAAAATCAATTCTATAGTAAGTAGACATACCTACAGTCTATACTATTCAACCGATTGGTACCAAATTTTCATTAGATTAGTCTGCTGCATGGCATTCTTCATACATTTTTCATGATTTCTTGATTAGATAATTATTTTTCGAACTCCTTCATTTTTTATAAAGAAAGATCGATTTTTTAGTAATTGAAACCACTGATTTTCAGCTTTTCCAGGGTTAGTTTTACGGAACTTTTCATAATGCTAGCCCCAACGCTTTATATGGCTATGTAAGCTTTAATAAGTGATAATGCTTGATAAAAACCATTATATTCAAACAACAATAAGATTATATGGTATTTTTTATTGTGCAAAAGAAGCGAATATATAAATGTAGGGAATCAATTTCAATCTAATTAAGGGCTTTTAGAACTTTTAACATCTCCATGTCTAAAAAAATATAAATTGATTAAATTGAAAAAAGTATAGAAACTTTTAAAAATATATATTAAACATTTTTTATTTAAATATTTTGGTGATACTTTTCTTTTTATAGTAAAAAGCATTTACTTCCCAATAAACCAGATGATATCAATTTGATCTGCAACAAAATGATACAATAATTCCTACTGCAATAAATTAAAATCAAATGTAGAAATGAGCAGTGGAGGAGAAGGGGTTATAGCGTCGCTCTCACTATCAGAGGACAAACGTATTCAATAGCCGGAGTTCACAGTACTGAATTTCGCAGTACCGCGACTCGAGATTATTACTTTTATAAATAACTTACTTCTCGTCGATTTACTCCTACAGTTGTAAAAAACGTTTTCTTACCTGAAACAAAAAAGATTCAACATTTTAAAATACGTAATTACAAAAATATAACAATACATGATTTTTTCTTAAGAATTCATAATTCGCTTCATGAAGTTTAAAATCCTATTAACATTTTGCGATTATAGCGAATTTCATAGGAATAAAACTGGTAATCCCTCTCAAAAAAGAAGCTGCGTTTCACTTGTCTGCAGTGGTACTTCTGTTCCGCTCGAATTATGCTAAGTAGTTTTCGATGAAGTACCATCGCCACTTTATCCGAGAACAGACGCAAAATGAAATTTTAATCCAGAGGGAAGCTGTCAATAACTGAATATTCTTGAGTAGTGAATTTTTTCAGATTATTGCAAAACTAGAGTTCAGAATTTACGTTGCAAAACATTTTACAACAAAAAAGTGTGGGAAGTCTCTGTCAGAGGAAAATTGGGTCGTCGCACGATCCAAAATTTATTACTCTACGAATTCTGAATTGAGTTATCCCTTTTATTTCTTCTTTAACGTATTATTATTTAGGAACGGTCATGTTGACCTGGCCAAGGACCCCTTTTTGCCTTCATAGATCCTCTATGAGAATTAAAAAGTTAAATCTCTTCAGTCAATCCCCAATTGTCACTCAAGTCACCCGAAATTCATCGTAATAAAGAGAATTTGTAAAAATAAGGAATGTGTTTTTAATATTTACTCCTACAAAGAGAAAAATAGATGTTCAAAGGATAAGATTGTATAGCCTAACATGCAGATATTCATGCCGAACATGTACAATTTTTAACTTAAATATGAACATTAGTTCAATTTTTTCTTCGGTCCTACGATCAAGTTTGAAACAATAAGACAAGGAAATCCGAGTCAATAATTTAATTAAAATATAAAAATTCTTCTACACCTCGCGACGTTTCGACCTAATCTGTCGGTCATCCTCAGGCAATACCTCCGTTGAGTGTTGATCCATTATCCGATGTCATGACGTGTAGATGGATTTTATACGTATAAGATACGGTCCAACTACACGTCATGACATCGGACAATGGATCAACACTCAACGGAGGTATT
Source organism: Belonocnema kinseyi (assembly GCF_010883055.1). Lineage (NCBI taxonomy): Eukaryota > Metazoa > Arthropoda > Insecta > Hymenoptera > Cynipidae > Belonocnema > Belonocnema kinseyi. The sequence goes on from NC_046659.1 coordinate 64,487,808, forward strand.
GCCTGAGGATGACCGACAGATTAGGTCGAAACGTCGCGAGGTATAGAAGAATTTTTATATTTTAATTAAATTATTGACTCGGATTTCCTTGTCTTTTTATTTCAAACTTGATCGTAAGACCGATGAAAAAAATGCACTAATGTTCATATTTAAGTTGACTATTTGGATCGATCGGAGAAAGAAATTTTGCTTCTTAATGAGAAGCTTGTTTTAATTTTGATATACAATTTTTTTCAGATGTTCGGCGTAAAAATATTATAATGTTAAACTGAATCACATTCCGATATTAAAATCGTCTGAGCACATGCACATCGGGCATTGGAGTTTTACGACTATATTTTAGATATTAAAATTAAGGAATATTACAATTTTTGATCATTTCCAAAGGATAAAAATTAGATATCCTTAATTAAAATCGGATAATGACCGTTGTTGGTCTACACGGCAGAACAAGATAGTTAGGTTTAAGGTTATATTAACTCGAACACGTTTGACAAAATGTACATTTAAAATAGAATTTGAGTCCAAGTAACCGAAAATAGATAGAGTTTTTAATAATAATTACAGATCATACATTCTCAGCTCACTTAGCCCATTTTTGTTTTTTATTTAGAAGATTTTGAATTACAAATATTACACATAACCTTAACTTGACTGAATGTATCAACTGATCGAGATTTCGTACCCTTTATCTCTTTTTCGGTTATGTGTGGACATTTAGGTTTCATTTAAAATTAAAAAATAAGTAATCAATTGATTCCTTAAATGATCAATAATAAATAAACTGAATTCTTTCATTGTTTAATATATATAAACAGATATTAACTTTGAACATCTATATAGCTGTCATGTAGTTAAACATACAATATGTTAACCCTGAATATCTAGATTTTACGTTTAAACCTCAATTTTTTTCATTATTATTCCATGATCTTTAAATTAAAGTGTTTTTAATTTACTTCAAAAAAGTGATAAAATGACATATTTAAGCTGAAAAGTTGACCATAAGTGACTTATTTCCAGCCCAAAAGGGTTCCACTGTTTTCATAGAAAACTAATTTAAATTCACTGTTTTTAAAATGAGTGTACAACAATTTCAGGTGAGCTGAAAAGAATTTCAAATGAATTAAACAAAAACGAAAACATAAAAAATCCATTTAATTCAGTACATTTAAGCGACTTCAAAAGAATTAAAAAATTCTGGAGAATTCCAAAGGACTCAAAAGAATTTCTTTTAAATTGATAAGAATTCAGGGTGAATTCTAAGCGAATTGAAAAACATATTTTAAAATGTCATCAAATATTTGAAATCCTCGCAAATATGATAAAATCTCTTGTAATCTTCTAAAATACTCTAAAATATTGGAAAATCTTTTAAATCACTTATGTAAAAGTATTGAAATCTATTTAAAATACAGGATAATTGAAATCAATTAAAAATTCCTTGGACTCATTTATATATCCTAAAATCTTTATGATTATTTTATATCTTTGATACCACCTAGAAATATTTGAAAATATTTGAAATCGTACCTAAGCCTTGAATTATAGCGAAGAAACTCCTTGAAATCCATTAAAATATAGAAAAATCCCGTGAAATCATATGAAATCTGATATTTTCTTAAATTTATTTTTAACTACCTTAATAACTTCAAAAATTTCTTACAGTTATTGAAATCCTAGGAAATCTTTCAAATCCTTTGAATTTCCATCAAATTATCGAAATCTGTTATAAATTTTTTGGAATATTTTTAAAATACCCTAAAATATTTCAAATCTTTTGAAATTGTTTTAAATTCCTTAAAACTTTTTAAATCTCTAGAAAATTCTTCGTATTATCAAAAATACTTTTAAATATTTAAACTCCTTTCACTTCCTTTCAACTTTCTAACGTGTACTAAAGATGTCAGGGAATCTTCTAAAATGCCCTAAAAGATTTCAAAAGTGATTTGAGGTAAAAAGTTACTGTACGGCATCCGTGTCTCAAAATTCGCTGACTGATTATTTGTTTCAAAATCCCTGTCTTTCCCTGCCCCAAAAAAAATCCCTGACTTTTACCTGATTTTTAAATTTTCTCTGACATGCAACCACTCTTGTTACTCCTAAATAAGCGTATTATATAAAATCTAAGGTTGAAATAAAAATTGCACACTGTGTCTCAAAACAATATGTATTGAAATTCTGCAACTTTTGAAACAGAAGTAGCCAAAACGACTAGATTTGAATTATGAATTAAAGTATAAGATAGTTTTGATTTTAGACGAGAATATATTGGAATGGGAAAACAAAGAACGTGCCTTAGAATGTTATTATGAGGTTGGAGGCGAAAATTCGTGGCTATTTTCATGAACGTTAAACGCTATAAATCACTTTACGCAGAGTCGACGCGACGGTTTTATGATATTACAGTAATTAAAATCTGCGTTATCTGGTTATTTGCAGCTGTTATTATTTTCATTTCACGTTGTCATAAAATTACAATAGTTGAATAGAACTTCTAAGTAAATTACAAAAACTACAAACAGTGATATTACTCCATCAAAGTATTTGGCAGTTTAGTAAAAACATCGAAAAACAATTTCCGCTTAAAATTGATATCAATGTAGTAGTTTCCAATAAAAAAACCCGTTCTTATTGCTCTAAAATAACGTCCCTCTATTTATCCATTTTTCGTCTAGAGTGCTTGTAACGCCGATAGCGTCAGTATATGAGAAAGTATAAGCTTTCATCGAGATAGATTAATACGTTTCTTACGAGAGTAGTGGAGTTCTGAAACTTGATGAAACCAATCCTAGCAGAAAAGGAAAACGATTGAGCTAGAAAAGTTTGAGCTCGTTGAGTTCCACTAAAAAAAGCATTACAAAATAATTTAATTAAAATGTCTTCCTAAATTCTTCAAAAATTTGACTCAAAAGTTAATATTATGAAATTTATAAACGCAAAAGTTTCTTCTCAGAAAATAAAATAATTTAATTCTGTCGGCTGATGATAATAAAAAAAATAAGAGCTGGATCCATTTAGTTGGTTTTACTGCCTGAGTCAAGATTTTTAATTTATAGACCATGATAAAAAAAAAGAATTTCCGAAGCTCGTGAATTCAGAATCGATGCATCGCTAGCTAAAGGGGCGTCGCGACGCTTCGAATCAGATTGGTTCTTTTTCGCCACAAAAGAAATTGCACACTCGTTCGTCACGTTTAACGACACTTGCATTTTTTTTCAAAGGGAGAATTTTTCCGTCGCGAAAGTGCACTTTGGTTCTTTGATTGTTCCTCGCTTTGTGCGCATGGTCTGTAAATCGGTTCCTTGAGTATAATCGCTGTTTCAATATGGTTAATATCCAAGCTTAGCGTATCATGAGCTGAATTAAATAATAGATTCCCATAAAATGACGCTATACAGGGATTTATGCATTACGATCAAGTAAAACAATTGTATGTATGGAGAATAATAGGAGAATAAATTCTTGTGAATAAAATTAATTTGGATACCGTATTGAGCTAAATATAAGTCAAAATATATTTTATTCTCAAAAAGATAGTTAAATTTTCTACCAAAATCAATGAAGTTTCAACGTAAAAATACGTATTTTCGTCAAATTTGTTCTAAAATAGTTGTCTTTTGAACCCGAAAAGAGGAATTTTCAGCAAGAAAGTTAACTTTGAATGAAAAAAGATTATGTTTCAACCAAAAAATGTACACCAGGATCTCTACCTTCCGATCAACGTTACTGCGGTCTCGACGTGTACACAGGCAGGTGCCCGTAATATGTACGTATGGGCGATCGTCTTTTCCTCCACGGCTACCTGCCTAACCTTTCCCTTCCACACCGATTCCACTCGATGTGATGTCCCCCATAAAGATAATGCCTTTGTCTTTCAAATTACTCAATTCCTTGCCATCGAGTTAATCAATCAATTTTCAATCAAAATTTCTATTGTTTTTTTTTTCGTTCGTAGAGCTGTTGAAAATTTAAGAAAAAAAACCGCTTTTTCCAAAAATTATTAAAAGACAATATAATTTAAAATAATGATAACTTGATAATCAATGGGTGATGTTATTGCTCCTCAAATCTTAGTTTTGTAGAAATTGTTGACGTACATTGCTGTCTTTAGAGTTTAGAGCTAAGTGAATCGAAAACAATTAACTTGTTTCGAACATTTTGGCACATAATGGCGATCCTTATCAGTGAGTTTTCTTAAATCTGTGAAAAGTACATAATTTTTTGCAGGTATCCTCTTTTACAATTGAAAGTACTATTCTTAAAAAAAAATCTCTTAACGAAGAACAACTTATGAAAAAACAATTAAAATGTAGTAGGAAATCTTGTAACAAAATTTATAAACAATTTTTTTTTAATTTTTCAGAAAACACTGCAGTCAAAGAACTCTTTCTAAATTATTTTTTTAGTGATGCATATTAAATCCAGTCTTTTATATTGAAACCCTTAAACGCAGCTTTATATGTATAAGAGAAATAGAGTTAATTAATGAATTTTTCGGGTATGATGAGGAATTATATCGGTGAAACTCAAATTTTTTCTCTTAAAAGTCGCTCTGTAGTAAAAATACAAAATAAAAAAAAATGTTGTAGCTAAATAATTATTCAAATATTTTTTTTAAACGTTTCTTTTCCTTATATCAACGAAAAGTTGATGCCAATTTTTTTCACAGTAGTAGGAATACATATAGGCGAGGAACATTGTACTTAAAAAAAGGTTTCCTCGATTTCTTATACACAAATTTTCCTTTAACAAAGTTTTGTATCTCTTTAAATATTTAAATTAAATTTTTTCAAAATATTCATAATTTTAATTTTAAAAAATTAAAATGTACTGCGTTTCCTATTTTAAAATAATTTAAAAGACAATTTTTTGAAGAATACTTAAATAATTATTCAACTGCAAAGTTTTTTATAATTTCATTTTTTCACTACAGGTTCATTTTTTAAATGGACTGCAATGTTTTCTGACAACTTTAAAAAAATTTGTTAAAAAATTTTACTACTACATTCTAATTTTTTTTTTCATCAACGTTGTATTTCGTTAAAATACATTGTTTTAATAATACTGAATGAGTTATCAATAGTTATTAATGAAATAAAGTTAAATATAAATGTTAAGTTAAATAATGTATATAATTTAGAAACTGAGATATTAACCAAAGGATGACACTTCCAATTGTAAAACTGGGTACCTACAAGGCGTTAAGTACTTTTCGCAGATTGATTAAAACTCACTGCTAAGGGTCACCATTGTGGGCCGAAACTAATGGTGCCGTTCGATACGATCCTGTCTCGTGATCGAGTCGGGATCACGTCGATTTTGTCTGGGGTCGGGATCGGGATTCCAATACCAGTGCTCGGTTTTCTCTCGGCTCGGCTTTGGCTCGGAAAGTCGATAAATCGGCTCGGGACCGTGTCGGGTTTTCGATCCTCCTTCGCCAGATGTGTGTCTGTGACGTAGCGACAAGCGGTTCACAGAGAGTGAAATGAAAAACGAGGTACAAAATTATGTATAGAACGCTATAATGCACCGATTTTGGATTAGTTTGTTTTGAAAAATTCAGGATTAAATTTTCTAGAAGAAGTTGACAGTGGATTTGTTTTTTTTGTTTTTTTTTTGTTAATTTAATTTTTATCTTAATACAAATTGCGAAAAGTGTTGACTTTTTGCATTTCATGTTTCATTCCCGTAAAAACAATTGTTTTTATACTTCAGATCACTTTGATTCAATGCAAAGCGGTATAGGAAAAAAATGTTATCTTCCGAAGGTTATTGTTGTTAACAGATTTTAATAACAAATAATCTACATTGAGCATATTTGTTGTTAAAGTATATTCCTGGTGTACAATTTCTTGCTTTTATTGTTTGCATGATACGTGGCCATCAAAATTGAGAATTAAATGTTAATAATTACTTCTATAAACAAATTCTATTAACAAATGTACATCACAGAGCTTGATAGACAGCAAAAAATCTTTTTTCTTCTACTCTTATTGCAATGATATCGCCGATTATATTTTCCGTAAAAATAATATTATCCATTGATATATTTTTATTTTATAAGATAAATTATATATGTTTATGCACATTTTGTACTTTTTCAAGCAAAAATAAATCGTTTTTTTCAACCGACCCTGTTTAAATCATATTCTCAAATTTAGTTAGGAATTAACATTTGTTAATTTTAAGAACAAATTAAATAAACAAATGCATATCCTCGGCGTGTTCAAGCAAAAATAAATTGTGTTTTCGTCTGATCTCGCTCAAATTATATTCAACAAATGTAGTTATGCATTAACATTTGTTAATTTTTAGAAAAAATTATACAAACAAATACACATTTTCGGCGTTTTCAAGCAAAAATAAATCGTGTTTTCATCTGATCTTCCTCAAATTCTATTCAACAAATTTAGTTATACATTAACATTTGTTAATTTTAAGAAGAAATTATACAAACAAATGCACATTTTCGGCGTTTTTAAGCAAAATTAAATCGTATTTTCATATAATCTTGCTTATAATATATCAAAAAAATTAAGTTATGCATTAAAATTTGTTAATTTTAAGAACTAATTAAATAAACAAATGCATTTTCTCGGCGTTTTCAAGCAAAAATAAATCGTGCTTTCATCTGGTCTTCCTCAAATTCTATTCAACAAATTTAGTTATACAAATTTAGTTGGTCCAAAAACATTGTTCATGCTCATTGCAGTTAGAAATTGGAACTTCTGTCTCCTGAAGATGAAAATTCTTTTCATTTGAAGTAATGCAAAGTAAACTGTAAAGTGCAAAGCAAACTGAAAAAAAATATTGAATGTGTATGAATAGAACATTTCAGAGAATGGAACTATTTTAATTTACCTGTGTAGTCGTAATTTAATTTTTGAAGCTAAAATTTAAACTATTCCCCTTTTGAATTGAAAATTTAGCTTTTTCAGTGAAATTAAAAATACAAATGCTAGGTTGGAAATTCATGTTTCTGATCGAAAATTCTAGAGATTAGTTCACAAAAGATGGGTTGGAAGTTGAACTATATTGCTGAAAACTCGGGTTTTTAGTTTTTTTTTCCAATTAGAAATCATTTTTTCCTTGGGAATTAAAGTATAATTTGTTGATAAAAATTCAAATTTTGTAAAAAACAAAGGCAAGAGAACAATAATCAGTGAATTACTCTCTCAAAAATAATTCTTATAAATAATAATAATATTGATAAAACATGTAACTATTTGGTTGAAAACCCGTTTATTTGAGGTAGAAATAAATTTTATAACTGAACATTCAAGTATTCACGTTAAAGAGTCATCATTGAATGCAAAAGTTTGTTACTTCATTGGAAATTTCAACTACCTTGATTTGGAAATTGATTTTTTTGTTAAAAAATTTAACTACATTCTTAAAAACACGTTTTATCGTTTGATAATTAATTTTCTCAAATGAAAAGTTAACTGCAGGTTTCTAGTTGCAACTTTATCTATATTTCAGTTAAAAATTTAACTATATAATTAAATGATAATTAATTTTTCTGTTTGAAAATTGAAACTCTCCTCTTCATGATTTCTGTTTTTGGCTAAATAATAACGTTTCAAACATTTTGAACTTTTGATTTTCGAATAAACATTCGTTACAAATTTAACTTTATTTTTGATAATTCATATCGTTTCTAAAAATTTTGTCTTTTTGGTGTAAAATGAGGTGTCTTGGTTGAAAATTCAACTCCTTGTTTTAAAGTTAAGGGAAATTGTTGTAAGTTCATTTTATTTTTGACAAATTCAACTATTAATTTAAAAAAAAAACGTTCTTCTTGGTTAAAAATTTATTTTATATTTAAAAATGTAATTATTGCAGTTCAAGGTTCATCATTTTATTTGAAAAGTAATTTCTCGAATTACGAAACCAACATTTTTTTTGAAGTTCGTTCTTTTTGAAGTAGAAAATTAATTTTTTAATTGAAAATGTAACTGTTTTATTTCTTGTAGGAAACTTATCTCCTTGATTGAAAATTTACTTCTTTCTCTAAAAATTCATGTATTTGGTGAAATATGAGTTTTCCTAAGTTCTTACGTATAAAATTAAAGTATTTAATTGAATGCTGTAGTACATGGTTAAAATTTCAGTTGATTGGTTGAGGGTCTTAAATATTTTGTTGAAAACTCTTTTTCAAGTTAAATATTACTTTTTTAAGTAACAATTTAACCATTCCATTTTCTATTGAAAATTGAACCATTGAGGTTTTTATTTAGAATGTATCGCAGATATTTGGTTTGTAAATGCAACTGTTGGAAGTAAAGTATCACTAAATTTTTAAAAATTCATATAATTAATAAAAAATTTCACTATTTTGTTAAAAATTAGTCCTTTGGATTTAAAATTCATTACTTGTGGTAGACAATTATTCTTTCTTGGTTGAAAACTCGAGAGTCTTCCAACAATATCGTCTGTTTGTCAACATTTTTCGTCTTTAGTTCAACTATTTTTCAAAAAATTTGCACTCTGAAATTTTGAAGAATCAGTAGAATGCAATCTATTTACGACAGTTTAGCTGTAAGTTGTACATTTTTCAATATCTGATTAATATTTGCTCCTTCTAAATAAACAGTGCAATATTGCCACATACTAAAAATATATTCTTATTCATTAAAAATATTTATAAATAGAATGAACGTTGAAATTAGCTGCTATAATCGGCATAATCGCACTTCCATGTTTAAAATGATTTCATTCTGAGCCAAAGTACAAATTTTTCACTATCTACGGGGAAAATATATTTAAGGATTTTCACTGTAGCCATAACCGGTTTAACCAGGCTTTGGAGGAGTCAGGGGGGAAGAAAGGACGTCAACCCATTGAAGAATTTCCCTATGCGCTAAGTTCAAGTGAGAAGAGCACATCTGCCGAAGGGGCATCGAAAACCCGATACGATCCCGAGCCGATATCTCGACTTCCCGATCCAAAGTCGACTCGAGCTAAAACCGACACGATGCAAACCCGATACCGGAGGCTGGGGTCGACTCGGGATCGTGTCGATATCGGGAAAGATCGCTCGACGGCATCACTAGCCGAAACTTACGTTTGTTAACTTAAATTAATTATTAACTTACTAAAATTTAAAAGTGGATCAAAAGTGAAAATTCTTAGAAAAAACTGCAACTTACGAGACTCACTGTAAGAGAATAATTTTATAAATAATAATAATAATAATAATAACTTGTTCAAACACTTACTTTTGTTAACTTGAATCAATTATTAATCCACGATAACTTGAAAAGTGGAAAATTGTTTCATTTTTCGTCCATAAAATGTGTATATATCATATTTATACATTATTAGATTGGAAATAATCTAATTATGTATATTTAAATGATTTTCTTGGACATACTGATATTCTTTAAATAGGAATAGATATAAGTTAGAAGACAAAGGGATTATCTCCAAAGGGGACGTAGCATCGTGGGCTTGAAGCTTCGAATTCAGTGAGGGGTAGTATCGCTGCACACTGGAAGGGGAAGGTTACGCAGGTAGCCGTGGAGGAAATGACAGGTCTATCAAGCTAGCCCCTCCACAAAGGAAATTCCCAAATTTTTTTATGTCATAATTTTGGGCTTTTTTGGGCTGTATTGCCGATTTTTGGACTCCGCTACTTTTTGGGAAAATTCAAATTTTGAGTGGAGGTGCTGACTTGAATCAAGCCAGCACCTCCACTATATAAAAATAGAAAGAAAAAAAAATCAAGCACGTCAGAATTTTGGGCTTTTTTGGGCTCTTAAACGCACCAGTAACCAATTTCCAAAAACCACCCCTACAAAATATAAAACCACCCCCTATGTAAAAAATCAAATTCGGAAAAAACAAAGAACACCAGAATTCTGGGCTTATTTTGGGCTCTAACATGCATGAAAAATAATTTAAAAACTACCCCTATTTTCAAAAAACCACCCCCTTGCAAAAAATAAAATTTGCAAAATCCAAAATGCACTAGATTTTTGGCTTATTTTAGATGCTCAAATGCACTTAACCTTATATTAGAAAAACCACCCCTGTGTAAAAAAATGTCAACCTAATAATAAACACTTAAACCTTGATGTTGGCATTTTTGAAGACCCCGAAAATCAGAGACTCCATTTGAACTGTAAAATTCAAAAAATATCAGCGACTATAGTAACACTGTAATATTCCGAAAAAGATTGGTTTGCACAAAATTACGTTTGATTGTTAAGAAGGGACTGTTTTTTAACGTCAAGTGTTGGGGACCAAAAATCGGAGTAGGTATTTTTAAGAAGCCCAATAATCATAAACTCTACTGACACTGGAAAATTCTCAAAAATATTAAATTTTGACAAACTCATATATACATGGTAGAAAAGGGTTGATCTTAAGTTAAGAGTTGAAACCCAAAAGTCGGAGTGGATATTTTCGAGGAGCCCAAAAATCAGAGACTACTTTAACACTAGAAAATTCTCAAAAATATTATTTTTTGACAAAGTCATACATACGTGGTAGAGAAGGGTTGATTTTATACGTTAAGGGTTAAAGCTCAAAAATCGGAGTGAATATTTTGGAGGAGCCCAAAAATCAGAGACTCTACTGACACTGGAAAATTCTCAAAAATATTAATTTTTGACAATGTCATATGTATGTGGTAGAGAAGGGTTGATTTTATACGTTAAGGGTAAAAGCCTAAAAATTAGAGTGGGTATTTTGGAGGACCCCAAAAATCAAAGACTACATTGACACTAGAAAATTCTCAAAAATATTATTTCTTGACAAAGTCATATATACGTGGTAGAGAAGGGTTGATTTCATAAGTTGAGGGTTGAAGGCCAAAAATCAGAGTGGATATTTTCGAGGAGCCCAAAAATCAGAGACTACATAAAAACAAGAAAATTCTCAAAAATATTATTTTTTGACAAATTCGTATATACGTGGTAGAGAAGGGTTGATTTTATGCTTTAAGGGTTGAAACCCAAAAATTAGAGTGGGTATTTTCGAGGAGCTCAAAAATCAAAGACTACATCGACACTAGAAAATTCTCAAAAATATTATTTTTTGACAAAGTCATATATACATGGTAGAGAAGGGTTGATTTTGTACGTTAAGGGTTGAAGCACAAAAATCAGAGTGGGCATTTTCGAAGAGCCCAAAAATCAGAGACTCTACTGACACTAGGGGCTTCAACCCTTAACTTATAAAATCTTCCCTTCTCTACCACGTATATACGACTTTGTCAAAAACTAATATTTTTGAGAATTTTCTAGTGTTAATGCAGTCTCTGATTTTTCGGCCCCTCGAAAATATCCACTCCGATTTTTGGGCTTCAACCCTTAACGTATAAAATGAACCCTTCTCTACCACGTATATATGAGTTTGTCAAAAAATAATATTTTTGAGAATTTTCTAGTGTTAAAGTAGTCTCTGACTTTTGGGCTCCTAGAAAATATCCACTCCGATTTTTGGGCTCCAACCCTTAACTTATAAAATCAACCCTTCTCTACCATGTATATATGACTTTGACAAAAAATAATATTTTTGAGAATATTCCAGTGTCAGTAGAGTTTATGATTATTGGGCTTCTTAAAAATACCTACTCCGATTTTTGGTCCCCAATACTTGACGTTAAAAAACAGTCCCTTTTTAACAATCAAACATAATTTTGTGTAAACCAATCTTTTTCGGAATATTACAGTGTTACTATAGTCTCTGATATTTTTCGAATTTTACGGTTCAAATGGAGTCTCTAATTTTTGGGCTGTTCAAAAATGCCAACATTAAGGTTTAAGTTTTTATTATTAGGTTGACGTTTTTTACACAGGGGTGGTTTTTCTAATATAATGTTAAGTGCATTTGAGACTCTAAAATGAGTCAAAAATGTAGTGCATTTTGGATTTTGCAAATTTTATTTTTTGCAAGGGAGTTGTTTTTTGAAAATGGGGGTAGTTCTTTGATTATTTTTTATGCCTTTTAGAGCCCAAAATAAACCAAAAATTCTGGTGCTCTTTGTTTTTTCTGAATTTAATTTTTTACATAGGGGGTGGTTTTATATTTTGTAGGGGTGGTTTTTGGAAATTTGTTACTGGTGCGTTTAAGAACCCAAAAAAAGCCCAAAATTCTGACGTGTTTGATTTTTTTTCTATTAATTTTTATATGGTGGAGGTGCTGGCTTGATTCAAGTCAGCACCTCCACTCAAAATTTGAATTTTCACAAAAAGTAGCGGAGCCCAAAAATCGGCAATACAGCAAAAAAAAGCCTAAAAAAGCCTAAAATTCTGACAATAAGAAATTTGGGAATTTCGTTTAGAGGTGCTAGCTTGATAGACCTGGAAATGACGACTGCCCGCACGTAAGGCGCCGTGCCGCCTCGTATACCTGCATTATATCTTCGACGAAGTTTCGTAAATCCGGACAGAGCCCCGAGCTGTACGGAGTTAAGAGGTCTGGATGTATTAAAAAAAAACTGTAACCAAACAGTTGCATTAATAACTAAATATTTAAACTTTCAAAAAAATAATGGAATTTTTAACCAAATAATTGCATTTTCAACCAAGAAGATGACAGTTCAAACAAAAAAGAATTTAATTTTAAGTCAGAAACAGTTGAATTAAAAAAAACTAATTTTCAACAAAATAGTTTAATATTCAATCAAAGATATTAATTTTAAACGAAAAATGTAATATCGGATATTTTAATCAAGAAATATTTCAATTTGAATAAAAAACAGTTAATTAAATAACAAAATAAAAGCTTCAACTTTAAATCAAAAGTAGTGGAATTTTATCATTGGGTTCTATTACATCTGTTCTCACTTGAGGGAAAAAACCGAGAAAAAGGACAATTTTACTGAATACATGAGAAGTGAAGTCTGCAATTCTATTTTTGAGAGAAAAACAATTTATTATAAAACATAGTTTTTGAAATTAAACAGCAGGAGATTTATGTGTATTTTATATCCTGTTAGACAAGAATTGGAACACAGCTGACAATAAGTGATACGCGTCTTCTGGATCAGTACACAGTTGCATCTTGAAAACAATTTTCGGTTAATACACTACCGAGTATGAGAATTAAACACAAACTACTTGAAATAACTTCGACGCATGCTTGTTGCTCTAGAGAATACACAGGGAGAGAGCTTATTGAACATGAGAGTACAGCATGCTTTGAACAGCGAAGTTTAACTCAACATGAAACAATTGTGTGATAGATCGTCTCATCTATGGAAACTTCCATAATACAATAGAACGCTATGTGACGGTCACGTATCTGTTCCAGTTCAGTTATATAAATTGGTGAAGCTGATTAATTACATTATCATTAGGATAAGTTTGTTGCATGCTACATTTCATCATAAAGACCAAAGATTCTACATTAGTTACATAGTTGCAGTCAATAATAAACCTCATTAAAAAAAAAAACTTCAACTTCAGGAATCAAAACGGTAGTTTATAGAACCGATTACAGGGATCACAATGGTTCAGTAGTAGAAATTTAGGTAAAAAGTGGATTTTTCCCTAAAAGGTGATTAAAATAGGATTTAATTTATTATTAAAAACTTTTTGTATCCTATAGGTAGCTCGAAAAAATTGTTTCTAGTAAGTTTTGTGTTTAGGAATTTATTTTTTAGCTTGTTTTGACAAATTTGTTGTAATTCAAGAAGACCGAAGTATGAAAAATAGACAAACAACAGAATTGCAAAATGATCATGTTTGAATTTTTTAAACTACATTTTATCAGTATATAGATTTTAATTCCTTATTCCCGTCCATTTTTCTGGTGTATTCTTTTCAGAACATAGCTCTGTATTTTTCAAAGTATTTTTAAATGATTTTCAGGATGACAAATTATATATGCCCTTGTGGAAATAACCCCATGTGGCGCTATTACAAGTCGGGCACAAATCGGGGGCTAGTTGGGTTACTAATTTTGACAAACCACCCAGTCGGGGAATACTTGGGCTTTTTGTTGTCAAAATTTCAGCCGGGACCTGATCAGTGGATGGTCAAGGGCTGGTCGGGCCTTTTTGTTCACTAAATTCCGTGCGGGTGATCTTCAGGCTCTGGTCGGGAGCTAGTGGGGCTCTGGTTTGCCATATGTAAATAAAGTCTAATCCTTCAGGTAGTTGAAATTGGAAAGAGAAGAAGTTTTTGATTAATCAGTGAAGAGTAGGATACTAGTAGTAAACTATTCAGCACGGTACAGTTTAGATTTTCCTACGACCTTCATTTTAGTCTTGCGGTTCTGGACTGGTAGCTTTAAAGAAAATCTGCAAGGGCGCGACGTGCCGCCTCTCGCGCAACAGAAATGACGCATCGAGTGTTTAAGACAGCATTCCACACGTAACAAAGCATACTCTTCCTGGTCCATCCCAAAAATTTTAAAACTACTTAACAAAGCTCTTCCAGTCATCGAGGCGTGGGCTAAATTATGTAGAATAAAAATAAACGCAGCAAAGTCAGAATCAATTCTTTTTTTCAGTCAGAAGACCAATTAAAATTGATCCACCCAAAATGTTTAACGAGCCAATAGAATGGAAATATTCCGTAAAATATCTTCTTCATAAACTTCATAAACGTCTTAATTGGAAGCAGCATATCAATGAAACTAAAGGGAAAGCTCTCGGGGTTCTCTCGCGCTTAAATCCCATTATTAATAGACACTCGAGTCTACAACCCGAATATGGACACCTAATCTACAAAATTTTTATCCGACCAATCATAACTTATGAATGTACAATATGGGGAGGTGCGTCAAAAACTAATATCAATCACATTCAAATCATACAAAATAAATATCTCAGACATATCACAAAAACCCTCAGATATACTAAGAACTCTGTCCTTCACAGAAAGTTTCAACTGACATGCATCTCAGAGTATATCAAAGAAATCGCCATTAAATTCTACGAATCTGCATCATCATCACCTTTTGAACATATTTCCTCGCTAGGAAAATATAATTTTCATCCATTTCGCAAACACGCGACGCCAAACGGTTAACGCACAACAACTTCTTCCAGTCCGATCATTCTTCGAGGGATGCATTGGATCTCACAAGAGGGGGCGATGGTTGGGGCCCCCTCATCCCCACCCCTTTTTCTTCTTTCTTCTTCTAACAAAGCATAATTATCTGGAGCAGAGACTCCCGTGACGAACATGGCGCTTCCTTCAGAGTGAAGCTCTTCCATTGCTGCGTTCCAGCTGAAGTTTTCTTTGATTAATATTCCACAAATTTTGGGGAATTTTAGTTACCTAAATTTATGAATTTTTATAAGTAGGATATAGTCCCCATTAAATCTTGGGTAAATTTGAGCACTTTTAAATATTTCAAAAAAGTTTATGGACATTTCCGTAAATAATGAGTATTTTGACAAACTTTTAGAGAATGTTCCACAAATTTTTGGGAGTTTGGTTAATATTCCACACGGATGTTTGAAAAATTTTCCCTACGAAGCTTTGGGGAAAATTCCCAGAATGTGTGGAAATTAGCGTCAACACAATTTTGGGGAAAAGTCCCCAAACATTTTTTTACAGTGTAATTATATTACCATGACCCCTACTAGTACCCGACCAGGCCCCGACTAGAATAAGTCGTGTCACCTGACTAGCCCCCGACTAATCTACCGTGACGCTGCTGGTCGGAGGCTAGTCAGATGACCCGACTAGCCTCCGACTTTAAGTGGGGTTAACTGGTCGGGAACCAGACTAGATTCCCATTTGAATTTCTACACGGGAGTTTAAGACATACTGAAAGAAATTATGTATGATTTCCATTTATTTCATACAAAAAATGTATGAGTTTGAAAACAGAAATATAAGATTTTGAAAACGTACTTCAGCTGTTATATTTTTTTCTAACATAATTTTATGAGTTGAAAGCACTCAGATGATGAAAGAATTTCTTTATGACAACTACAGAAGATTACATAGTATAAAAAACAGAAAATGAAAATAAAATATTCACAGAAATAATAAAAATATTAAAATAACATTTGTTTTCAATACGCAATTTATTAACACGTAAACCCAAGCCACGTAAATATGAAATTTATTTTATTTATACTTTATCAGAGGGTCCTAACATAAACTACTTTTTCAGACATTATTTTATTTGTTTATCGCAAGCTTCACAGTCTTTCCACACATTTGGTACCATTTTACTCGTGTTTCCACTTAAATTCGAAGTGAATTAATAGAATCCAATAAGAAAATCCAACTGTTTTTCGCAAAATGTTCATTTTTTGGTTGAAAAAGTCTACTAATTTTTTTTGGTTTACAATTTAATTATTTTATTAAAAATTCAATAATTTTGTTAAATTCCTTATTTTTGACGAAAAGTTCAATTATTTGGTTAAAAACTAACTTATTTATTTAAAAATTAATATTCCGGTTAAATAGTCAACTGTTTTGTAGAAAATTAATTTTTTGGCTTAAAAATTCCACAATTTGTTCGAGATTTATATTCCTTTTTAAATGAAAAATATTTGTTGTTAAAAATTTAACTATTTTGATAAATATCTGCATCTGAAAATCTGCTTGGGTTAAGGTTGCCACTATTTTATTGAAAATTCGTCTTTTTTTAATCATTCGACTGCTCTTAAATAAAAAATATATATCTTTGGAATGAATATCAGCTATTACACTTTTTGTTAAAAATTTTTCTTTTTGAGTTGAAAATTTTACTATTTGGTTAAAAGTCGAATTCATCTCCTTGGTTGAAAATGTATCTATTGTGTTAAAAATTCGTTTTTTGGATGAACTGAATTCTTGATAAATTCACTAAAAGTCTTTTTTATATGAGATATAACAACTATTACATTTTTTAGAACATATCTTTGTTAGTTAAAAATTCAGATACTTTATTAAAAGTTGAACCATGTCGTCATTAATTCTTTTCTTTTTTTTTTGGTTGGAGATTATTCATTTTAGTCAAAAATTCATCTCTTTGATTGAAAATGTAACTTTTTTGTTAAAAATTTGTCTTTTTGCGTTAAAAATTAAAATATTTGGTTAGAAAATTCAACTATTTGGTTAAAAATTAACCTTTGTGTTGAATCTTCATATTTTTCGGATGAAAATAAAACTTTTTTGCAAAAAATCATGTTTTTTAATTAAAGATTCATTATTTTAGTTTTAAAATAATCTTTTTTACTAATAATTTAACTATTTTCCTGCAAATTCATATATTGCGTTGCAATATTACATTTTTTCATAGTCACCTTTTTTGTTATATGTTAATTATTTTTAATTGAAAAGTTAATATTATTTTTTTTTGTCGAGAATGCATCTCATTAGGGTAAAAGTTCGACTATTTGGTTAAAAATTAAATTATTTTGTTGGAAATTCGACTGTGTTGTTGAAAGTTTGTCTTTTTGCATTGAAAATTCATCTATTTTCAAAAAACGTATATTTTTGGTTGAAAATTCAAATATTTAGTTAAAATCACATATGTTTTCTTAAAAATGGAATATTTTTACTTGTAAATATTAGGAATTTGAAGTATTTCAATTTGAAAGTAATATTTGTACATCAATTATTATCAGGCTGTAAAGCCTATTACCTCTATAAATATAATCTTGGTTTGATGATTTTGATTGAATCGTTTGCGATTTCTTCGCTCTCGACGATGTTCTTCAAAACAAAGAAATTAACAAATAAATCGTGCAGAAGTTGTCTGCAATTTTCATCATTAAAAAGAATCTCTTTCAAATAAAATGAGGAAATTGGATCAAAATTCTCAATGTTAGGTTTTTTATGACATTTTTAAAATTCAAGGAGAAAAAGGGAAATTAGGTAAAAAAGGGAAATGAGTTAGGATTTTTTTGGTTCTTGATGGATTAATCGAGTAATTTTTGTTCTCAATTATAGTTAACGAACTTCGATCCACTTTTCCAGAATCAATTTTTCTTAATTCGAACGTGTCGAGCACAATACACGATTCTACAAATGTCACAGCAAGGCAACTGAGTGCCATAACATATATATGCTCCTCCCTTCAGTAGTATATAAGGTTAAACGAATCGGACGTACATGATCTCTGCGGGAAGATGACCCCCTTAGCAAGAAGGAAATGAAAAATTCCAAACTAAATTCGTGTCGCACCATCGGCTTCTTATCACATCACATATCTATGTTAGGAATTTATGGGAGCACGAAGTCAGCTAAACTGAAAATCAACGAGCTCAGCTGAGTTGCTCTTGCACTTCCTATCTCGCGCTGGCCAGCTGATGCAACTTGCTGAGTGCAATTCAATTTCGCAGATTACATATATAAACCCTCCATTTCGAGGTTTTGGTACCATTTCTGAACGAATTTCGTGAAGGAGAGTGTCATAATTTCTTGAATGGAAAAGTTATTCCCTACTACAATAATATACAGGCCTTCTTCTGACGGGGTTTACACGACAAGTTTAATAGTGAGGCTTAAAGCAAAATTTAGAAATATATTTTTTTTTATTTCGCGTGCATCGTGAAACGACTTTCTTAATTGAATAGTACATAATTTTTTTTTTTAATTCGAAATTTTCAATGTAGTCACTCCAGATGAAAGCCTTTATAGGATCCTATGTCATTTCCTATATATGTTCAACATAATTCAAGAAAAATAAATATCATTGTCACAGATTTCAAAGAATTTAAGAGATTTGACAGTTTTTAGGCTATTTTGAAAGATTTTAAAAAATGTATAAGATTTCGTGGGATTTGAAAGGCCTGCATTAAATTTTGCAGGATTGTACGCAGTTTTAGAAGATTTTAAAGGCAACCTCATTTTTAAAGGAATTTCGAATGATATTTAAGATTTCAAAATGTCTTACGGGATTTTAATTTAATATATTGTGGGATTGCTATGGATATCATAAGATATGAGGGGGTTTATACATTTTAAATTGTACGAGATTTTAGCATTTTGAAGGGTTTTCAATGAATTTTTTGTAAAATTTCCGAAAATTTCATGTTATTTTAAAACGATGTCTGGGATATCGATGGAAGTATTTGAAGGGACTCCAAAGGATTTCTAGTTTTCTACGTTTAAAAAAAATCTAAACAAGGAATGTCTAATTTTGTAGCCCTTATGCCTCGAAGGGTCATAAAATTCTGCATCTAAAAAGCCCGAGTTAAAGCCGAAACATAAATTTTGCTTAAAAAATTACAAATTTCGATGTTTTAGAAAAGATAAGTAACAGTTTATAAAGTTTTTGAGTTTATTTTATAGTTAATTCTCTGTAGTGTTTTGCTTAATGGTTAATGTATCTTTCGAATTTTTTATCTATATTCTGCCCTCGTGTTGAACTTGCACAAAAAAGTCGCGAATTTTGAAATACAGTCAAACCTGGATTTAATGTCAATTTTGGGACTGAGCGTGACATTAAATCCAGAGTCTCGAAACTATTTTGTCTCTCTCCTGTTTTTTCTTTTTCTTCTTTCTCTCTCTGTTTTGTGACGCTTGGGTGAACATCGCAAATACTCTCGCAGCTCCTCTCACCATCCCCACCGCGCGGCCCAAATTCTTGGAAACATGAAATGGAGTATCACATAATCAAGGTTTGACTGTAATTATCATACTGTAAGAACTCTGTATTCTAATCAGAGTAGTTACTATCAATTAGTATAGATGTCACCCCACCATCAGTGGAAATAGAAATCAACACTATCGATCAAGTTAACTCTTAAAATAACAGAAAACAATTCACGTCAAAATTTATTTTCCATCTTATCAAAAAATGACGTTAATTATTTTCTGTTATTTGAAGAGTTAACTTGATCAAAAGTGTTTACTTCTATTTCCACAGATGGTGGGTTGACATCTATACTGATCGATAGTAACTACACTGATTATAATACAGAGTTCCTATGAAATTACTTGTATCAAATAGCTTGAGATAGCGCATATTTCTAAAAAAAATTATCTTTCGATCTCTCTAATAGCTTAATTGGGAAAGCACCTGACTGACAATCGGAAATTCTGTAGTTCGGTTCCCAGTAAAGCGATTGTTAGAGGATCTTTTTTCATAAAAATATCATTTCAATCATTATACTCATCAAATGATTTAAACAAAATTTCAAGAAAATATTTTTACAATTACAGTAATTAAATATGATGAATAATGATATAAAAAGTTGTTGTAAGTTTTTACACATTTTTGAAATTATGCGATTTTTTGCACCAAGCTTGACCCTATGACAGAATCGTCAAATTCTGACGTTTTTTGCAATATCTTTTTATAAAATTTACATTCGGCCTTCTACTTGGGCTTATCTGAGTTAGAATTTTATTACTTCTCACGGTATTAGAAAGAAAAAATTTAATTTGAATATTATAAAAATTAGGGAACTTTAGCAACAGCTCGAAAAACAAGCGTGTGGATAATTTTCGCCGGCAGCACTACTGGTATTTGTATAATAGAAGATGGGAAACAGTAGTGAAAGATATTATATTAACGTTAAAATGAAAAAATGGAGGTTGAATTTTTTTGCTACAATTAAATAATAACTGAATCTAATAAGCGATTCCGTGATTGGTATATATACTCGAAATTGGTAGTTGGTAAATGCAATTGCAGGAATGTGTCTCCTCTCTTCATTTTCATGTTTGCGGTTTATTCGAGGTGTACCGAACTCATTGTCGCGGAAGGCTATATATTTTCATGTCCCTCTTCACTATAAATGTAATTTGGACATGGCCAAGCAACGGAAGACAGGTTGCGCACAGGTGGATCGAATCAATGTTGTCTCTCCTCCTTCTTTGTCTCTTAACAGACTGTTCAAGACAGGACTGACAGTCTCATGGAAACGAAGTATCCGAGCGCAATTCCTTCCACCCAGGATCCTCTTAAAAAGTAGAGCCATTCTCCGGACAAACTAATTTATCTTCCCCAGAAAGGTTTAAGGCCCCGCGTCATTCATCTTATCGCAAAGTAGTTCAACTTTTTTCCCCATGTAAGCGCAAGAATAAACGACCCATTTGTGCTTTTTATTTCATTCATTTCATTCTCATTTACTCAAGGAGCACTCGAAAATTACTTAATACCCTTACATGCATTTAAAGTTATTTGCGGCTATACAAAGAGTTGTCAGGTTTCTGATATTTAAAAATTCAGGCTAATCACTGACCGGGAAAATCGGAAATCAGCATGGAATTTGGAGCATTGAGAAACAGCCAGGAATTTTGCAAAATTGTGCTCTGTGTTACCAACCGTCTTCATTATGATATCGAAGAATATTTTATATTTGATCGATTTTTAGTTTTTTTATACTAATCGACAGATTTTTTTCTCTTTCTCAGTGAAAAATATTAGTCCTATATTTAAAAAATTTATTTTGTTATTAAACTGCAAAGTCATTCTCTCTTATGGAGTTCCTGTGCTGGACTGACTCTTCAATTGCTTGTCCTGTAATATGAAGCTACCGCGCGTTAGGTTCCCTTACTTCGCGAACACACATAGTAATCGCATAGGAAAGCTAAATATATAATTAATCGCTAACAATTGGCATAGTAAAGTCATAATTTAGGGATACTCACAACCCAGTGGACACCAAATTTGGAGACGTCTTTACGACATCGTTACGACATCTTTACGACAACTTTAAGATATCCTATCTCCATGTCGTTAATGTGTCTTTACGATATCGTCAAAACGTCGTTTGATCTGAAGATGTCTTTGCGGCATCGTAAAGACACCGAAACGACACGGACATAGGATGTTATAAAAATGTCGTAAAGATGTAAAGATGTCGTAAAGACGTCACCAAATTTTGTGCCCACTGGGAATGTGTGCAATAAGCTCACGTGCTATATATATTTGACGCAATGGACCCATTTCTTGCGGAACTTCATAATTTATATTCTGAAATAAAATCATTTGCTTCCTTGCGCAGATTTTTCAATATTGTTTATTGTACCCCAGACTTCATACTCGCCACTATTTCCCTCTTTTCCCCTTTTTTAAAAGGATTCCTTTTTTTCCACTGTTTTCAAATAAAATTCTGCTTTTTCTCGTTTTTTCACTTAAATGAGAGCTAAATGAATAGAACCCGATAAGGTAACCCAACTTTTCTTTTTAGATAAAGAATTTATGATTTTGGATTGATAATGCATCTTTTGGTAGAAAAGTCATCTTTTATGGTTGAAAAATTATCTTCCTTGGTTGAAAATTCAACTGTCTTCTAAAAGACTTGTATTTTTGGATCAAAAACTCAACTATTTGTTTTTAAATGCAACTGTTTTATAAAAAAATTTGACTTTTTAGCCAGAAAACTCTCAACTCTGTTAAAATAACTTATGTTTCTATTTTCTTACAAAATCATCCTATTTCTCCTCTTTTGAGATCATTTTGTGCTGTGATGTCTGAAACTACTTTACAATAATGTACATTATATATTTTACCTTGCGGAGCATTACTGAAAATTCCTATGTAGGTTCCTATATAGGATCCAACATACACTGAGAAAACTATATTGCATGAATTACAATATTATCCGTAATTGCTGCGCTATATATCGTAATTATCGCATTGAAATAGCGCAAAATCGTGATATCGTACCTTGCAAGATTTTTCATTATATACCGCATAATTGTGCAATCTATAACGTAAGAATTTAAGTTTATTACGCTATCACATTGTATTTCTTCTTTTGTGATCTCGCGAGTGTTCGTGCAGTGAGCAAGCGATCACAGAAAAAATGTAAGTTAACTTTACATCGATTCCAGGTGAAAGATTCACAGGAACAAAAATTATACTTGCCAGATAAACTTTACATGAATCGAAGATAATTTCCGATTTTTAACCTTGCCTGTATAATCGTTCGCCTTATAATTGCTCCATTTTTATTGGAGGTGTAGCGACAATTACGACGCCCGCGCCATCCAGTGTCGTTTAACTTCATTCAATTAGAGAGAAATGGGGATTCCCATCTATCAGTTACATTTTGCGCTTTTTCTAAATGGTATTAAATAAGTTCTAACCCGTTGCCCGTCTTACCTGCAGCAAATTTGTACTTTTTTCTGTGATTGTTTTAAATCCCGTGTCTCGATTTATAGCTCGAATTCACTCATACTTTGCCTTTTTCCCATTGCTGCTAAGGACGCCGCACAGTGGCCGCTTCTGGATTCAAGTGTTGTTAACTTATCTGTAGTGTCAATTTTGATCCGATTTGAACCGCTCTTTTTTTTTAATACTTGTGAATACTTGCAGTTTTAAAAAACACAGCCAGAATTAGGTTTCGATTTTTCAGAACACTGCCTAAACTAAACAACCACCGGAAATCATCATAGCCAGTGACCTGAGAATACCCGTACTAATTTTGTTTAAATAATGAAAAAAGTAACAGATAAAATTCAAAGGTATTGTGTTTTTAATGCTGGTATACATTGATAAAGTTTTCGTAGACTTGAGTGGCGTGAAATCGTGGCCAGATATGATTCCTCCATTTTGCCTTGTACAACGAAATTGTTTATAATGATTTTACACTAACATAATGAGCTCTGATAAAAGAACGTCATATACATTTTCGTCGTGATTTTTCCCGTAAAATCGATTAGTACTATTAGTTTAAAAAAATTTTTTTATTTCGCTATATGTTGTTTAAACAATTTTTTGAAAATAAGTCAAAATGGTAAAAAAATAGGGTTACTCTTTTTTTTTTACTTATTTTACAATTTTATTTTCATTTTGATGCCATCCATAACCAGCGCTCAGTCTGGGCATTTTTAGGTCACTGACTATGATGATTTCCGGTGGTTTTTTAGTTTACGCAGCGTTCTGACAAATCGAAACCTAATTCTAGCTGTGTTTTTTAAAACTACAAGTATTCACAAGTATTTAAAAAAAAGAACAGTTCAAATCGGATCAAAATTGACACTACACATAAGTTATCAACACTTTAATCCAGAATCGGCCACTGTGCGCCGTAGCAGACGAAAGAAACAAAATTTAACTTAATTTTTTTCTGTGATATTAGTGCATTATAATATCGTACAAAGCTCCGGGACTTGATTGTACGTTATCATGATGATATCTTTTCTCCGTGTAAGAAGCTATATGTTTCACACGTTCAATTCTGAAACCTTATAAATTGCTTTGAAATCGTGTAAGATACACTATATTCATTAAATTTCTTTAAAATTGGTGAAATCCCCATAAACGTGGTGAAATCTCTCGAAATATTTTGAAGTGCCATACAAAATCTTCAAATCCTTAATATTTTTTTAAATTATCTTTCAAAATCTTAAAAATTTTGAAATTCTCTAAGAATACATAAAATCACATGAAATCTGTAGATGTCCCTTCAATATAATTCTACTATTTAATATACTTCCAAAAGTTCTGTAGAAATTCTTTAATATATTTTATTTATTATTTTATTTAATATTTCAAAATCCATTAAATTTCGGAATTCCTTAAAATGTCTTGGAGATCCTCTAAAATTGCCTAGATCTGGTAAAAGTCAACCATTTTGATATCTTTGAAATCTCGTGAAATTTTTCGAATCTTTCGCGTTTAGTAATTCCTAAAATTGCTGGTCCACCCTGTTTCTCAGAGTGTAGGGAGATATACGATTTGCGAATCTTGCTTAAAAAACACCAGCAGCCTAGTGGAAAGGCGCTGTGGTTGGGTGATCAGTCCAGTACGTTACGCAATATTATGCATTCCAATTGGAAACGACTAAGGCGGCTCTGCTTGCTTACGTTTCGATTCCTCCGAATTAGTAACATGACTGTTTGCAGGCAACTCCCGACTATGTTACTAAACTGAGAATTGGGTATAGTAGAAAAATAGATACACTTTTTTAAGAAGTGCAAATAGTGTCGTGAGTCTGAGACCTGCTAATGTGATTGAACATACTATATACGATAACAATTAATTAAACGATTCTAATCTTGGTTAAAAACCAATTTTTTAAGATTAAAATGGTGAAATTGAAACATTTTTTATATTTGCATCTTCTAAAGTAGAATTTTGTAATTCTTTCAAAATTATAATATGCCATATTGTAATTTAAAAAATTGATCATTTGAAATAGAAATTAAAACGTTCAATATCAATGCTATCTATTTTGAATCTACGAATTTAAAACTATTTCAAAATTGAAAATAACTTATATAGATTCAATACTCAAACTAAGGACCATAGAATTATACACACTGAACTGAATGATTTCATACTCGAACTTATGAAAAATTGCATAATTTCATCTGATCTCAAATAAGTGACATTGGAAGTTATTGAAAAAGTTTTTCTAGTAAAAAATATTTAAAAAATTCCCGATCTAAAAAAATTCTCCGTCATTTTTCGGTTTCCTGATCCAGCAATTACCCTGTAAAGTCAAATGAAGGTAATAAGCTCAATGAAAATTAGTGACACCCCCTACTTATTCGGACATTGAATGTAAAAAATAAACATAACATAAAAATAGAGGAATTGCCTTTTTTTGTCGAAAAAGTTACTCTGATAAGTGCTCTTTTCTGGATGCACTTAAAAATTTTGTTTCCTTTAAAATGCTTTACTTTGCTTCATTGATTTGAATCTTTGATGATGTGCGAGGAAATCGATAAAGATATAAAGAACTTTTAGACATCGACGCTCCCGCTTCAAAAGTGAGAAGATCAGAAGATTACGCTAGAAAAAGTTTCTTATTCAATTTGAAATGATGGTGAGGGAACATGGTGTGTGAGGATAATGACGAAGGTTCAGCTCAGAAATGGCAGCTTTGATGTTGAAATAATTGAGTGTATTTTTTTCTTTATCTCTTCTATGTACCACGAGAAAAGCGCACCTTTTACCCACTCTGTTCTTAATGGCGCGACGACACGGATAGTACGCTGCTCGCGATTTTCTTCTCCGAACATCCTTTTCGCGTGCACGAAAAGAATCAAGCAGTTTGCGAACTTACGATGTTAAAAGAATGTTCCAAAATTTAGAGAAATCAATTGTCATTAATTTCTAACTGTTTTTTTTTTGCTTTCAGGATTTATAAACCAAACAAATACAAAAAAAAAACTAATATTATTCCCTGTTTCAATTCAAATGACTGTGAATTGAGAGACTGAAATCCATTTCCGGCATCCAGGATGATGAAAACATTCAATTTGAGACACGAAAGTCATTTTCTAGATATGCAAACAGAATCCCAGCGGTGTGATTGATGTGACAATGGAACTGCGAAGAAATGGTGGCTTGTGTAAGCTATATCATATATCAATGTCGTGATGCGTCCATCCGAGAAAATTTTGACGGAAAACTGAAAACTCGTACTAAATTAAAGTGATTCAACCAGAACATGCAACAGGTTTTTTTTAAGGCAAACTAATTCTTTTATTTAAGACAAGCAAACATAACGCGCTTATTATACTTTTCTTATTTTGATTGCCTAATTATCAAATTAAAATGTACAGGTATGCTTCAATTTTAAGTAACATAACATGTAACTAATAATCATAAATTAAAGTAAATATTAAAATAGCAACATCAGCTATCAGCAAATTTTAAGTTTAATATTAGTATGCTTTCAATAATCTATAACTATTCATTAAAGCATACAATTTTATTCCAACAGGAACTAGAAGCAACGAAATAATGAAAAGTCAATTTGGTGGTTGATTCTGATTCATTGTATTCAGATTATTGCATTTTCTAAATACAAATGAAATAATCGAAACATCGGTGGGAATTTATATCATAATAAGATGTTTTTTGAAAACATTCTAGCATTCAGGTTATAACTAATATGTTTTGAATATGTTACAATAGTAAATTCGTTAACTTGTTTAGTTTTAAATGTTTATAGTTTAAAATCCTAAAATTTTGAATATTTGTTTGAAGTAGGTCAATCTGGAAGATTTGCAATTGAAGATCCTTCAATTTTTAATCTATATAATTTAAAAACTCTAAAATCTGCAATTTTAGCAATGTATGAATAAAAATGGTGGAATTTTGATTATTTTTGAAGATCAAAAATCCAGTTTTTAACTGTAAATTTTCAAAATTAAAAACTTTAATTTTTAAGATTTACGATTTAAATTTTGAAATTTAATTTTTAAATTGTGATCGTCAAGAATCATCAAGAACATTCAAGAATTTTTACATAAAGTTCTGCAGTTTTAAAGTCAAAATAAAAAAAATTTGAATATCAAAAATATAGAATTGAAATTTAATTAATCCTATTTGCAAAACCAAGTGAGCAAATAAATATGAAGATTATTATACATAATTATCAGATATAGATCTTAACTTTAAAAAAACTTTAAGAACACTAATTAGGTGATCCTTTTTTTAGATTTTATACTTAAAAATATTTTTCAAGATTCGGCCAAATTCAAAGTCTAAGCACCAAGCTGAAAACAAGCAGTTCCAAAATAGCACCGAAAGTCGAAAACAAGCAGGCTAGTGCGAAGCCGCTTAAATTAGATAGTAGGTATAAAGAAACAATGAATGCAGCAATTCATCATGAGTAGTAGCTAGACACGTTAGTTCTAAGGATCCAAGCAGATGAAAAATCCTGACCTCAAGAAGAGGAAAAGCTGGTCATCAAGCGCATCAGCTAACCTATTTATAACAGACAAGACAATAGTTTTGCTAATACGAAAATTCCAGAGAGAAATTTAAACAAAGTGGCGAGTTTAGCCAAGCATTCGAGGTGGTTGCTTCGAGGGAATAGCTGAGGGCTGTTGGCATTCTCGCACTCCCAGTGCTCCACAGCTTCCGGCAAACTCTAGAAGGTATTTGCATATTAATTCTCGGTCACATGGCTCGCTACGACGACTTACCACAATAGTAAGTAGCTCTGTTAACCTACCAGATGGCACCAAGTTTTATTAAGTTTATCCTTAGAACAATTTAAACTGACTCTCATCGCAAAGACGCGAAATCCTACACTTTAAAAAAAATCTGATGAAACTTTAATATACATGCGAGTAAAGTCATTTGCATACCATACAGTAATTTTAATAATTTTTAAAAATAATAACCTTAAATCCTTCGACTAAATACTAGCTTATAATTAAAGTGTAACGCACGTGTAGAATTTTTTCTAAAAATGGCTGTGAATGTTAGAATTTTAACGTGAGTACAGGTGCTTGAGCATAAGGTTTCTTAATTATTTTGTTATTTGAACTTTTTGACATGAACACCAGTATCATTTATGTTTATATAGGAAAAATGATACGTTTTATTATTTAAAATTGCAAATTACTGCCAAAATTTTTTTTAATTTGTGTAAAGTGCAAATATCTGTCTTTTCTAATAAATGATCAATATGTGGCATATGAAATTTAATATACCTGGTCTCTTAATGGCGATTTCGTATACTGCGGTTTTTAATTTAATATACAAATGTATATTAAAATTGCAAACATTCTTAACAGTGTACCTCCAAATTTCGTATACCTTCGCCTCTTATCAACTTTGTAGAGATTGAGTTCGGTAGAACATAATTCACAATAATTTTTACTCTTAGTTTCCATTTTCTGGCTAGAGAGGAGCCGTCCATATAGCATGTCAACAGTTTGTGTGTGTTTAGGGGGGGGGGGGCAAAGTCCACGATTGTCTAGAAAGAGGGCCGGAGGTAAGGCTCAAGCAAAAATCCACATGGAAACGCGATCTCTTGAAACTGCGAAGTTATTTTAAGAAAAATATGAGAAACTAAAAAAAATGTCCCCACTTTTTGTTTGAACTTTCCTAATTGCATCACGAAGCTTACGCTATCAAGAAAATCTAAATTTGCAGCCAATTTTCCGCTCCTTTTGGCCTTCTTACTTTTGAATTCCAAGTATATCCATACTTTCATAAAATATTAAATAAGTCCACTTAGACAGAACAGACAGGGGTGGCGATTAAAACGTGGTAAATACACGGAAAAAATTTTTTCAAATAAAAATAAAATTCTTTATTTCAGTTATGCTTTGTCAATGAGTGAAGTAATCTGCTGGTATCGATAGACAGCCTGTACTATTTTTTCCGTGTAATCGTTTACATGGTATATGGACGGCTCCACGCAGTATCAATGTGTCTACCCGACGGATGATTCTAAATTCCATTTTTTGCCGGTGAACGAAATTGCCCGTTTTTCACAATTTCTTGGTCAGATAGTTACCTTGAATATCAAGTATATTAACAATAAGCCTGGCACTATTGTAATATGTTCAACAAATTAATTATAAGGTGTTTATTGGTATTAAGAGTCAGGTTTTATTATCATGCAATTCTATAATTTTTTTATCGATTCATAAAATAATTTTCTGTTTATAGCGTAAGATTATTGTAATTTCATTTATAGATGTTTATCAGTGCTATTTTAGACTCGATTTAAGATGTTTTGAATAATGCGAAAAATAGTTTAGTACAACGTTTAAAGTAACATTAAATGTTATGCCTGTTTTTCTATGAAAATAAATTATTTCAAATTGCTATATTTCATGGAAGAAATTTATTTTCCATAATCAAATAGCATTGTTATTTAATGTGCATCAATTCTGGTAGTTTGCCAACAATTGACAATATGCGCTTTATGCAGATATACCACTGCAGATGATAACCATGAAAATTTGATGAGATTTTACCTAAGGGCTATTATTATATTGAACACGGATATATGTGGATATGAATTCAAATACCGCACTTGTCGATAATTTCGAGCATTCGAAATTGTAATATTGTTCACATTGAGTGAAGTAAAGCAAACTAAATATACTGTGATCTTATACAATAAGTTGCACATCAGCTTTGCAGGCCTAATTGTTTACACCTCTAAATTAAAGAAACATTTTACCTAAAAGAAATTCAATCTCCAAATCTAGTTTTCTGTAACTACATATCAATCAGGCTGACCCAAATAAAAAAATTGTATTTGATTCAAGAGGATATCCTCGAAAAAGCTGTCATTTTATAAAAAAAACAACTTACAACTTTTTATTTAGATCAGTTCACTCTTAGGGCCCTTTCGCACGGGAGAACTTATTAATAAAAAAATACTTACGAGCTTAATTTTTGGAAATTTGTTTGAAAAAAGAGGTATAAACTCCTCAAGCTGTTGAAATAACCCCAATAATAAGAAATTTATGTTTTTCTCATCGGATGTGTGTGAAAAACTACCTCTCCTAAAACATCTTCATGACGAATTAAATCAACCCCAAACGTGGAAAATGCATATTTGGCTATAGTGAAACTCTTCTATAGCCCCGATTATGGGGGTTGACGGTAGGTGGCAAGTAACTCATTATAGACTGCTCCGCTTTTGTTTGTTCACGCCTGACTGCTCGCCTGAATGACAGCCGCAGATCCCGCGTACCCCGCCCAGCACCTGTTACACCTACATGCGACGCGCACCAATTCTCGGGAAGGCTATAGAAGGGAGGACTATTTAAGATTTTCACTGTATATAATTTAAGATACTTAACAGAAATCTCAAAAAAATATTTTCCCATTCATATAATTATATTAAAACGAATTTTATATCGAATTTTATTAATAAAATCATAAATACAAATGTAACATTGAAATGGGGTAATTTGTAAGTACACTTGCTTTTTAAAATGAAGTGCATTATATAAAAAATTTTAGAATGCAGGAAGTATTCACTCACCTCGAAAATAAATTTTTTATTCATAAAAAGACATTTTTTTTTAATTCTGGGGATCATGTGCGGATCAAATATTTAGCTTAAGACAGATCACATGGAAAAGTTTGTGGATACGGAAAAAGTTTTTGTGCATTTATTGATAAAAAAAGTGTTTGGCAAGGTGGATAGAAGTAAACTTCGGACAATCCTGAAATAATAAGAAGTCAATGGATGGCTCCTACAAGCAATTAAAACAATATATGCTGAAGCAAAGTAAGTGGAAGAGTTAATAGGAAACTGAGTGTTTTGATATTATGGAAGGTGTTAGACAAGGATACGGAGGTCCCCATTACTATTTATTATAAGCATGAAGCGTATTTACCTCAAAATTAACGCAAATAAAACAAAAAATATGGTATTCGATGGAAAGAGTGAGAAAAAACTATGCAATATTGAATTTAATGTTGAGAGAATTGAACAAGTTGAAAAGTTCGTATACCTTGGTAGCTTATTTACTAGGGACGAATGATAGACAAGGAGTGAGTTAGACGCATAAACGAAGGTAAGAAGGTTATTGGTAGAGCAGGGCCCCTTATCAAAAGTAAAAACCCGTGTGGAAAATGCCCAGCTTAGCCTTTTTTTATTAGTGGAACGTGAAGTGCACGTGAAAAACATACAAAATTTCAAAGGCTGGGATATTTATGCGATTTCTTATAGTTCAGAAGAATTAGAGTGATCAGAATACGGACTGATCCCCTGTG
>NC_046659.1:64519209-64538755 GCF_010883055.1 Belonocnema kinseyi
TTTTCCATTTTTCTTAACGAACAATTTTTTTTTTCAATTGGTTATAAAAACACGTAAACTCAGAAGATGTGGACTGTGACTGCACCATATACCTAGTCGGGAATGGTGCTGACTGAAAACAGATGATTTGGAGCGATTCGCGCGCCATCTGTTGGTCATTCTAAGGACTTATTGAACTACCCTCGTACAAAGAAGCTTTGTATATATCACTACGTTAATTTTGTATGACCGCTCATCGCTTTCAATTAAACTATGCTTTCAAAATTCTCAAAATCCTTTTCCAGGGCAGTAAAGGGGGCAAGAACTGTAGGGCTTATGTAGGCCCTAGGTAGGCCCTACAGGGGGCTAAGCTGGGCATTACAGAGGGCCGCTTCATTGGCCTTCGGGGGCAGCCCACGTGGGGCCTTCGAAGGTGAGCATGTCGAAACTATGATGGCCCTTCGTAGTTTTCCAACATAGGGCCAACGTAGTAAAGAGACAAATCACGTGGGCCCTCGAGAGGGCCAGCTTAACATTTCCACACGGGAATATATAAAATAAGGCTAAAATAGCAATACATAAATCTATATTCGTACCGACTGTACTATACGGTAGCAAAACATGGACCTATAAAGGAAAAGATAAGAGTAAAGTTAATGCAATTGACATGAGATTCTTGAGCATGATATGCGGGAAAACTCTGATGGACAAAGTGAGTAACGACATAATTCCCCGCGTGAAAAAAGTTTGCATGGCTCAAGCATGGCAAGACACTTGGAAATATCTAGCTAAAGAATGGATCACGGTTGAACGGTGGCATGGTGCAAGCCTTGCTCCTGTCCGTTTCCCATGCTTACGATACGCTAACCGCAAATGAATATTCTTAAGAACATGTAAGTGTCAGAGAAAAAGAGCTTGCATTAAAAATGAAAATATCAGTTTGGCAATGGCCGACACGCCTCTAACTGGTAAGTTCACTACCCGGGTGCACTGGGTCGCACACCAGGTAGTTTAGCACGTATTCTACGAGAACTTTATAAAAATTTTAATTGTGCCAATTGTCAAAGGACTACCATTAATGAGTCGACGACCACGATGCTCCAGATAGAGCACGAGGTAGTATAGTATGTATTCTACGAGAACTTTTAAAGAATAATAATATTTTGAATAATGAAAACAATTCCAAATGATGAGGGGACTACACGGGTACACCAGGTCGCGGCCCAGGTAGCTTAGCACGTATTCTAGGAGAACTTTTTCAAAACTGAGAATGTTCCGACAGTCAAAATTACTAAAAATTGCGAGTCGACCATCCGGGCGCACCAGGTCGAGCACCAGGTAGTTTAATACGTATTCTACGAGAACTTTTTTAAAGTTTTTATTTTGTGAATAATTAAGTCAATTCCAAATGGTCAGTCAACGAACCGGTTGCACCAGGTCGCGCCCCAGGTAGTTTAGCACGTATTCTACGAGAACTCTGTCAAAATTTAAATTGTTTCCAACAGCCAATATTACTCAAAACTGTAAGTCGACGATCCAGGTGCACCAGGTAGTATAATAATTATTCTACAAGAACTTTCTAAAAATTTTAATTTTGTGAATACTGAAAACAAATTCAAATAGTTAGTCGACGACCCGGGTGCACTAGGTCGCGCTCCAGGTCGACTCATAATTTTTAGTAATTTTGGCTGTTGC
The DNA here is from genome assembly GCF_010883055.1 of Belonocnema kinseyi. Classification (NCBI taxonomy): domain Eukaryota; kingdom Metazoa; phylum Arthropoda; class Insecta; order Hymenoptera; family Cynipidae; genus Belonocnema; species Belonocnema kinseyi. The sequence continues at coordinate 64,520,884 of NC_046659.1, forward strand.
AATGATCTAGATTTTGAAAAAGTTCTTATAGAATACGTGCTAAACTACCTGCGGTGTGATCTGGTGCACCCGAGTCGTCGACTGACCATTTGGAATTGTTTTCATTATTTACAAAATTAAAAATTTTGTAAAGTTCTCGTACAATACGTATTATACTACCTGGTGCTCGATCTGGTGCACTTGGATCGTCGGGTCACAATTTTTAGTAATTTTGGCTGTTGGAACAATCTAAATTTTTAAAAAGTTCTCGTAGAATAAGTGCTAAGCTACCTAGTGTGGGAATAGATTCACCCGGATCATCGACTCACTAATGGTAATTATTTTGTCAATTGGTACAATTTAAATTCTTAAAAAGTTCTCGTAGAATACGTGTTAAACTACCTGGTGCGCGACACGGTGCACCCGGGCAGTGAACTTACCATTTAGAGACGTGTCTGCTATTAGCAAACCTAAGAATTTCATTTTTAACGCAGGCTAATTTTCTCTGACACTTACATGTTCTTAAAAACGTTCATTTGCGTTTAGCGTGTCCTAAGAATGGGAAACGGATAGAAGCAAGGCTTGCGCCAAGCTGCCATTCAGCCGTGATCCATGCTTCAGCCAGATATTTCCAAGTGTCTTGCCATGCTTGAACCATGCAAACTTTTTTCACGCGGGTCTCAAAGAATGTGGAGCAGAAGAGACTTAAGTAGACACATTGGAAAGAAATCGGTTTAAATGGTTCAGGCATGTTGAGAGAATGCCAAATGAACGACTAACGAAACAAGTGTATCAACGTAAAGTAAATGGCAGCGTGCCCAGAGTTAGACCGTGGAAAGTATGGTTAGAATTTGTGAATGAGACCCTAGTTAGAAAAGACATAAGAAGCCACAGAAATACGAGAGCATGCATGAAAAAATGCATGGACATAAAAGATGCTAGAGAAGTATGCCAGGACAGAAAAATATGGCGACAAATAGTTAATAAAAAAAGTGTCAGTAGAGTGAATGACGTCTGAAACAAAAGACCTTGGATGCTAATGGACCCAAGTGGGGAACCTTACATGACGACTTTGTGTGGATCTTCACTTGAGTTGATTGCTAGAGAGATTGATCAGCAACCTGGGTCGGAGCAGTGTTGCGGAACGAACGTGTTATTTAAATAAATATCGCGAGAATTCTGGATCAATCTAAAAATTCCATATCCCTTCCTCACAATACTCCCTTCACCACGGAGCGAGTCACGCCTATCCCGAAAGGGAAATAGCTTATTGATGTATATATATAAATCGACAAGTGTCTAAGAATGGCCCTCTTCAACGAATAAGGTGTGGATCTCAAGACAGAGAGGTTACGTGGGTGAGCTTTCGCAGATGATAAGTTTTTTATCTCAAAGCCAATCGAAGACTTGCAAAGAATGTTGAATAAACTGAATATAACCATGAAGCGCATAGACCTCAAAATTAATGTGATTATAACAAAAAAATTTAAATAAGAGAAATAACAAGTTGATAAGCACGTATTTCTTGGTAACCTATTCACGTAGTGACGGAAAGATAGATGGGGAGTTAGATAGGCGTATAAACGAGGGTAAGAAAGTTATCTGTAGAGCAGAGCCCATTATTAGAGGTAAAAATATATCAAATAAAGAAAAAAAGGCAATAATAATTATATGTTTATACCGACGGGGCTGTACGGTTGCAAGACGTGGACCTATCAAGAAAAGGATAAGAGTTAACTTGACGCGATTAGAATGAAATTCTCGGGCATTATAAGCGGCAAAACACTGATGGACAAAATAAGCAATGAGATAATCGTCGAAGAATGTAGTTTAGAGAGGACAATAGTTGACACATGTGATAGGAATTATTTGAGGTTGTTTGGACATCTTGAGAGAATGAAATGTAAACGACTAACGAAACAAGTGTATCAAGGTAAAGCAAATGGCAGTGTTCCCAGAGGCTAACCGCGAAAACGATGCTCAGAATGTGTAAATAAAACCCTAATTCGTAGATATATAAGAAGCCATAGAAACACAAGTCCACAAGAGCTTGCATGAAAAAATGCATGGGCGTGAAGGAAGCTAAAGAGGTATGCCCGGACAGAAAAGTGTGGCGACAGATAGTTTATAAAAAGAGTGTCAGTGGAATGAATAAAATCTGAAACAAAAGACCTTAGATATCATTAGACCCGATTGGGGAGCTTCACATGATGACTTTTTGAGGCTCTTCAATGGAGGCGATAACAAGAGAGATTCATTAGCGACATGGGTCAGAACAGCAGTACGGAACGAAAACTTTATTTCAATAAATAATACGGAAATTCTAGAGCAATAAAAAAATTTGCACACTTTCCTCACATTACTCCTTTCCTCCCCGAGTGAATCACGCTTACCTTGAAAGCGAACTTTAATGGTATAATCATAATTTTTTAACTTTTCTGTAATTATTAATAATCTCACCTTTTCCGACGATGCTTTACAATTTTTGGGCAAAAGAATATATTTATTATACATCAGATAAGTGAACATGGATTTGTCACGATTAAGGGTAGGTTATTCCATCTTACGGGTGTTATTTAACTTCCATATATGTATATTTATGTGTAGTACATAGTATATCAAAATATTTTGTCATGTATTTTATATTTATTTTATATGAATTTTGCCATATTAAATAAGAAGGCTATCATTAAAATGTTCAAAGTGGTAGTATTTGTTGAACAAAAACACTATCTTATTTCAACTGATTTAGAGCTAAAATAATTTGCATTACTTTGTGACTACTTTACCTTACATGAACGAAATATCTCCAGTAGAAAAAGCAAGAAGCTGAAATATTCAATTTTATTGTTCATAAAAGGAATGTTTTTTTTTTTAGGATGCTTTTTCGACTTTTCTGTACTTTGTAATTTGTTTACCTTTGCTGGATATTTTTAACGATTTTAGAGCAAATTTATAAAAAAATTTATTCATGCTATGAAAAAATCAGTTATTTTTTTACCAAATGGAAACTTTTTCAGAGGTTTCTCCATAAAATCAAAGATCATTTTTCCATTTTGAGCACCCTAATGTACATATTGAATTCAGAGTTTCTACAAGATCTGGAAAACATGAAAAAGTCATAGAATTTTTAAAACAGCTTCTCTATAGCAGCCCTGAATATTGTAATAGGCTAGAGACCCCTATCCTCAGTCACTCAGGATTTTAAATATTCTCTACTTTCTGCGACGATAAACTGACATTTAAATTTGTTTAAATCGTACGTTCAATGATACTATTTTCACCTATACTGGCTAGATTATTAATAAAAAATGTCTTAAGCGGTTGATACTACACGTCTCTCCCCGATAGTTGGAAATTGCTGCTTTGATCCAACGTCGAATAAGAAATGTGTTATTCCACAACAAAAGGTTACACTTTTCGGTATGGAGTTATGACTGTAGGCATATACTTAAATAAATTCCCGACATTTGAAGCCCATAACAAATCCTTTAGATTAAAAAAGAAGTACTGGAGTGTTCTTGAAGTTTTCGAGAAAATGTTGTGAGCGCCGTAAGCACACGTGCTATATTTTACCTTCCAATATAAAATTTACCCTCTTCCGGTCTCTAGATAGATCATACATTGAATTATATCTTTCTTTTGGAACTTAAAAAGAAATACTTTAAACCTTGTTTATAAAAACGCGAACACATTCTGAACTACGATCCAAAAAGTGATACCTCTGATTGAGGAATGAAGCACACTTCGAGATTGATTGTGAACTGTGTATTGGAAATATTGTAATCGATTTTTAAGGACGATGACTTTATTTTAGGATATTCAAGAAAAAAAGAACCGTATCTTTGTATTTTCCATGGAAAAATTATTCTCTCTTGCCAAGTCGACGTCTGTTCTCGTTTCCAAGCATCGCCACACAAAGTGTCTCTGTCGCAGACATGTGGGCTGATACCAGAGGTCTATATAGGCTTATTTTTGAACAGATACGAATACAAATTCTCTTGTAGAGGAAATACGGCATTGTGGAGTTGCTGGTGCAACCACCAGGAGGCGACATCTGCTCGAAACATTATCTGTGCTTGGCTCGACGTTTGCAGTCCGCAACCAAGTCCCACCCCTACGAGGATGAAACTGCAAACTATCGGATTTGTTAAGCCATCAGGGGCAAACTTCCGCTTGCTTTATTGCAATGTATATATGTTTTAAGTGTGTCTACTCGACGGATTATTTTAGATTCCCGGTCAATTTTCAAATTTTCCAGGTTAACTTGAAAGAGATTTCTAAATATATTTTTAAAATTTCAGATTTTTTATTAAATACAGGGATTGTTTAAAAAGAATGACAATTTTGAGTTGAATCATCACATGATTTTTTGCCACAGTGGCATAGTCCAAGCGGTAGACCCCCTCCCCCTTCTTCACTTTGAAGATGTAGTAGGCATATTTACTTAATTTTTGTAAACTATCTCAGTTTATCGTTTGTGCATCTAATATTCCATATAAAAATTCCCTAATATTCCCTACTTCAAATAGAGTTGCCTCTGTTTGCTTTATAAACAATTACAGGGAAGTTTATAAAGGTCCTAACTTAGAATTTAGAAAGGCACTACTCAAATACGAAAGGTATTTCCCTAAATTTGTCAATATCTATAAAACTGAAATTTTTAATAAATTATAATCATAGGTGTCTTTATTTATCAAATATATTGAAACACTGGTCGGTAGACACACAATACCGTGTCAATGCCAATGCAGCTAAGATTTGAAAGCGTTATGCTCATGGAAAGAAAAAGGGAAAATAAGGAGCAAAAGTTACCGAATGAAAAAAAAACGCACCGCACATTCCAAAATAGTAGACGAAAGAGACAATGCAGAAGGCGAAAGTGAGGTTATGAATGTTTAGCATGACATTCGTGAAGGTAATTTATCCTAAAGATAAAAAATGTTCGAAAAGTGAGATATGCAGAAGAAAATAGAAGAATTAGAAGTATCTAAAAGTGTAGTTACATTGTGTAAATTATAAAAATAATTGCAATCCTAAACTACTTCCCCGACCACTGCCGCGTTTTAGAAGAACCTCGATCCAATACAAATTTTCCCGAAACCGAAACTGAGAAACCGAAACTTCACATTACTTCCAGATTAAAGAAAAGTATAGGCGGCAGGTGATTTATAGTACACATAAAATAAAATTATTTTCTATTTTGACAAATTAGTTTCTCCGAAAATGGTTTAATTTAGTAAATTCTATACAAGAATAGAAAAATGTTCAGTTTTCTTATATGTCTAAACATTCTTTTGTAGATGAATATTTAAAATATAATTTTATGACTAGCGTATTCGTTTATTCAGCACTGGTGCACTCCAATCTGTACCGAAGAAGGTCGGAGTGAGATGGAAGAAGTAGGAAGAAGTAAGAAGAAACGATCGGAGTGCTCTTGGAGTACACCAGTGCAGGATAAACGAATGCGCTATAAATCTACACAAAATTTTTGTAAAAAGCGAAAGTCTTTTGGGTCACACATCTTGTTTTTTTTGCGGAATTGTCGAAAAATTAACCGCTTCACTAACAGGTCTAAAGATATGACTTTCAAGACATTACTTATATTTACGACCTAGTTAATTCGGTTTATTTAAAGCATTATATATGAAACCCCCTTTTATAATCTACAATGGCATGTCTGCAAGAGGTCAGTTCCAACAATCTATGCCTAAATGAGTTAGAAGCTACGAAGATCTTGTGTTTTTTATGGGTATGTAGTATTTTATGAAAAATTTGTTTATATTACTCTGGAATAAGAATAATTTACTTGGAGCAACTTAAATATTGTTAAAAAATTCTAACCTTATTAAAATATCACCATAAGCAGTCACATTCTCGACTTTTCTGAAAGCAAGATATCGAGTTATCTAAAATACTTTCGATTTCTACACTGCAGTAAAAAGGAAAAACTTACCTAGGTGATTTTACGATTATGGTTTATTTTTTTATACCCGGTGATCGTACAGTCGAGGTCTATCAAGCTAGCACCTCCACAAACGAAATTCCCAAATTTCTTTATGTCAGAATTCTGGGCTTTTTCGGCTTTTTTGGGCTTTATTGCCGATTTTTGGGCTCCACTACTTTTTGTAAAAATTCAAATTTTGTGTGGAGGTGCTGACTTGAATCAAGCCAGCACCTCCACTATATAAAAATTGAAAGAAAAAAAAATCAAACACGTCAGAATTTTGGGCTTTTTTTGGGCTCTTAAACGCACCAACAACCAATTTCCAAAAACCACCCCTACAAAATATAAAACCACCCCCTATGTAAAAAATCAAATTCGGAAAAAAACAAAGAACACCAGAATTTTGGGTTTATTTTGGGCTCTAAAATGCATTTTAAAAAAAATCAAAAAAGTACCCTCAATTTCAAAAAACCACTGCCTTGCAAAAAATAAGATTTGCAAAATCCAAAATTCACTAGATTTTGGCTCATTTTAGAGTCTCAAATGCATTTAAAATTATATTAGAAAAACCACCCCTGTGAAAAAAACGTCAACCTAATAATAAAAACTTAAACCTTGATTTTGGCATTTTTGAATAGCCCAAAAATCAGAGACTCCATTTCAAACGTAAAATTCGAAAAATATCAGAGACTTTAGGAACACTGTAATATTTCGAAAAAGATTGGTTTGCACAAAATTATGTTTAATTGTTAAAAAGGGACTGTTTTTTAACGTCAAGTGTTGGGGACCAAAAATCGGAGTAGGTATTTTTAAGAAGCCCAATAATCATAAACTCTACTGACACTGGAAAATTCTCAAATATATTAATTTTTGATAAAGTCATATATACATTGTAGAGAAGGGCTGATTTTATAAGTTAAGGGTTGAAGCCCAAAAATTGGAGTTGATATTTTCGAGGAGCCCAAAAATCAAAGACTACATTAACGCTAGAAAATTCTCAAAAATATTATTTTTTGACAAAGTCGTACATACGTGGTAGAGAAGGGTTGATTTTATAAGTTAAGAGTTAAAGCCTTAAAATCAGAGTGGATATTTTCGAGGAGCTCAAAAATCAAAGAATACATTGACACCAGAAAATTCTCAAAAAAATTATTTTTTGACAAAGTCGTATATACGTGATAGAGAAGGGTTGATTTCATACGTTAAGGGTTGAAGCCCAAAAATCAAAGTGGGTATTTTCGAGGAGCCCAAAAATCAGATACTCTACTGACACTAGAAAATTCTCAAAAATTCCAGCACTAATTTTTGGGCATTAATCCTTATCGTATAAAATCCACCCTTCTCTACCACGTACATGTGACTTTGTTAAAAATTAATATTTTTGGGAATTTTCCAGTGTCAGTAGAATCTCTGATTTTTGGGCTCCTCGAAACTACCCACTCCGATTTTTAAGCTTCAACCCTTAACGTATAAAATCAACCCTTCTCTACCACGTATATATGACTTTGTCAAAAAATAATATTTTTGAAAATTTTCTAGTTTTAAAGTAGTCTCTGATTTTTGGGCTCCTCGAAAATATCCACTCCAATTTTTTGGCTTCCACCCTTAACTTATAAAATCAATCATTCTCGACCATGTATATATGACTTTATCAAAAATTAATATTTTTTAATATTTTCTAATTTTAAAGTAGTCTCTGATTTTTGGGCTCCTCGAAAATATTCACTGCGATTTTTGGACTTCAGCCCTTAACGTATAAAATCAACCCTTCTCTACCTTGTATATGTGACTTTGTCAAAAATTAATATTTTGAGAATTTTCCAGTATCAGTAGAGTCTCTGATTTTTGCGCTCTTCGAAAATACCCACTCTAATTTTTAAGCTTCAACCCTTAACATATAAAATCAACCCTTCTCTACCACGTATATATGACTTTGTCAAAAATTAATATTTTTGAAAATTTTCTAGTTTTAAAGTAGTCTCTGATATTTGGGCTCCTCGAAAATATCCACTCCAATTTTTGGGCTTCAACCCTTAACTAATAAAATCAGCCCTTCTCGACCATGTATATATGACTTAATCAAAAATAAATATTTTCGAAAATTTTCTAATTTTAAAGTAGTCTCTGATTTTTGGGCTCCTCGAAAATATCCACTGCGATTTTTGGGCTTCAGCCCTTAACGTATAAAATCAACCCTTCTCTACCATGTACATGTGACTTTGTCAAAAATTAATATTTTTGGGAATTTTCCAGTGTCAGTAGAGTCTCTGATTTTTGGGCTCCTCGAAAATACCCACTCTGATTTTTAAGCTTGAACCCTTAAAGTATAAATTAACCCTTCTCTGCCACATATATATGACTTTGTCAAAAATTAATATGTTTGAAAATTTTCTAGTTTTAAAGTAGTCTCTGATTTTTGGGCTCCTCGAAAATATCAACTCCAATTTTTGGGCTTCAACCCTTAACTTATAAAATTAGCCCTTCTCTAGCATGTATATATGAATTTATCAAAAATTAATATTTTTGAGAATTTTCCAGTGTCAGTAGAGTTTATAATTATTGGGCTTCTTAAAAATACCTACTCCGATTTTTGGTCCTGATTTTTGGGCTGTTCAAAAATGCCAAAATCAAGGTTTAAGTTTTTATTATTAGGTTGACGTCTTTTTAAACAGGGATAGTTTTTCTAATATAATGTTAAGTGCATTTAAGACTCTAAAATGAGCCAAAATCCAGTGAATTTTGGATTTTGCAAATTTTATTTTTTGCAAGGCATTTTATTTTTTGAAAATAGGGGTAGTTTTATGATTTGTCTTTAATGCATCTTAGAGCTCAAAATAAGCCCAAAATTCTGGTGTTCTTTGTTTTTTAAAATTTGATTTTTTACATAGGGGGTGGTTTTATATTTTGTAGGGGTGGTTTTTGCAAATTGGTTGTTGGTGCGTTTAAGAGCTCAAAAAAAGCCCAAAATTCTGACGTGTTTGACTTTTTTTTCTTTCAATTTTTATATAGTGGAGGTGCTGGCTTGATTTAAGTCAGTACCTCCACACAAAATTTGAATTTTCACAAAAAGTAGCGGAGCCCAAAAATCGGCAATACAGCCCAAAAAAAGCTTCAAAAAAGCCCAAAAAAGCCCAAAATTGTGAAATAAAAAAATTTGGGGATTTCGTTTTTGGAGGTGCTAGCTTGATAGACCTGTACAGTCGATCTGCACGACAATGTCACTTACATAGTTTTCTTTAGCACGACAGTAACAAGTCCTATGCAGATTTAGTAATAATTTAAACTGACCTGGTTACGTCTGCCATTTTTATTCAGAAAAAAATACTGTTTATAACCCGGTTTTTCGAACTTTCTGGACAGTTATACAATTAGCTTTTATGAATCTACTAGGGTATCCTTTTTTTTTAAATCATAATTTATACTCTCATCTTCCAGTTTTGTTCGAATGTCCAAAACACGGTGTCCAAATTTGAGAAACATCGGTTAATATTAACTCACGCCCAAAAGACCACGAAGTTCCTCACTGATTTGACATAGAGAAATCTGCCCGGTTCGTGGGGACATTCACACTCTCGGTCTTTGTGCACAGACTTTTTAAAACTAAAGGTAAAAAAATAGACAACAGTAATTTTGTGATTGTGAATTATTTTTTTCTAAAGCTCCTTGGGTTTTAACGAACATATTCTCATCACGTATCTCGTGCTTCGCACTCAAGTTTGACCATGAACTTTTATATTATTTCCATAAATGTATATTATTACAATTCATAACATGCATCGGTTTTAAAACAGTAATTTTCAATTTATTGAAAAATAAATTGACAAGTTTTTAAGGATAAAAAAAGCGTATATTCTTCTGATCCTCTGAAAATAGCCTGAATAAATAAATATTTTTCACTTTTAAAGTAATTTATTTTAACAATAGAAGTAGATAGAAAATTATACTTAACACTTTTAAGAAGGAAAAGAATAATACAAAAATATCCTGTTTCCTTTCGATGTTTGGGCCAAAATTTTATTTATAGGGATGAAAAATATGTATATATTTTGGCAAGATGTTAATATTTTAAATACAATTTAAAATTATCCCAAAACTTTACTGATTTCTACCATTTTAAATAAGATTTAATTTTAAAAGGAATCAACACTTTTTAGATTCGATTAATACTTACTATCCCAAAAATTTAGTATTTGGATTACTTGATTAAAATATAGCCTCTTTAATTCCAAAACATTCATTAAATTAAATATACTTTTTCTTAACTCTTTACATTAATATTCGAATGCATATTAATGACATTTTGTTTAAAGAGATCTGAAGGCTGTAAGCAAAAAGAAATACTTAAACATTTTAAATAGTTCATTAGTGTTAATTTTCCACTTTGCGCAAAGTAAGTACCCGCACGTTATTTTCAGCCCTTTAAAAGTCTAATGAAACTATGTTAATTGTAATTCAATTTCTTTTCAATCATTTAAAATTTCCAATAGTTCGTTTTTAAGCATGATAGCTATCATGTTCTGCAGATAAATACGACTTGTGTGATAAATGGTTTGATGACGTCAATAAAATTAATATCAACCCTTACTGGATAAGTTGCCGATAATGGATTACTCTACATCACTAGGAGCTAAAATAATTTTTATCAACTCTTGTTGAAAATTATCTTCTTTTTCCTAAGCTGGTAAGGTTTATTTTTCTATTTAAACTCCCAATGATAAGATACCGACAACTCCTGCAGTTTCTAACCAGAAGCATTCTCAGCTGTCAATAAAACAGGGGATAGTTACCGACTGCTGCATTTTCAACCCTCCAATAGTTTTAACAACCCCCCTGCATTACCGACTCATTGAATTTTCTTTATAAATACTACCGCCACCTATCCTGACTGAATGCGCATGCGCGTCGGATTTCGATCGAAAAGAGCCACCCGTCTCCAAATTTTATGTACCACCGGTGTTTAAAGAGACTACATTAAAGGATACTCGTCCAAGACGAGCATTTGTACTCGGATGCAGAAAATAGTATTTTATTTTTTGCATTTAAGCAGAAAAGAAAATGAACAACCTCTTCGCTCTCTTTATATTTTTTTTATACAGCGTAGTTCCGACTTCCCCTTTTAAAATTCAAGCTCTTTTGCGATCCTCCAGAGCTTTGCAGAATACGCAATTACGTTTACGACTTCCTTCTTTATTGCCAAGCCGACGAATCGATTTGCAATAAATTCTTCTAATCAGGGAAGACTGAACCGAGTTTAAAACGTCACATTTTTCAGAGACTGCCAGGTAAAAAAGAAATGGTAGAAAACTGGTAAAGGCAAAAAAGTGTGAGTTTTGAAAGCCCCGAAATAATTATTAAAAACAAAGCCTTTTCTAATGAAAACTCAGATCTACTAATCTAGCCCATTCCATATACGTTCCAAATTAAAGAATTTCATAATGTAGCATTCGAGGGAGAATTTTTGTTTCATATTCAGAATTGAGGGAATTAAAGAAAACAATAAAAACGTGAATATTTTGAAATTGTCAAGTTATATAACTAAGCAATTGAAGGGTCGAATAATACAACTCGCCGAGCGCGGGAAATGCTGTAAAAGTATTGTCCAACTTGTTCGAAAATGGAAACTCCAAATTTCCATTAACAAAAAATATGACACGACGCGGCTTGTCAAGGCGCATCTTTTTTCTTTCAGGCATTTTTTCGTAAAAAAAAATTTTTTTTAAATAAAAAATGAAAACTAATTTTTTTTTGCCCTGCAAAAATCGATAAATTCAATGTTTTATAAAACTCAAACTACCGTTTCTCGGAAACTAATAAGCCAAATCACTTGAAATTTGAAATGGAAGTGCGTGACTTCTCACCGAAGTTTTTCATTTTACCAAGTCTCGCTTAAAGAAACATATCTTCATGATCGTCAATATTTGACCAAGTTTTGAGCGAAATTTGACATCGATCCAATGAAAATTGTAGGAGTTATGGAATTTTAAAGAAAAGCATCGGCGCGCGCGGCCGGAGAATCTCAGCGCTCGCAGAACCTTTGACACTGGCCAAACGTGAACGTTTTGCACACCCATGATCCGTTGATTACGGCACATTATTGTTGTTCACAATTGAGTTAACGATATTTTTACCCATGTTCAAGCGTTTCGCGTACTATTATACTCGAGAATTTATTTCTGCTATTCGCAAGTCATAGATTCAAAAACCGCGCTAGCTCGCGCGCGCCGATGAACAATTGAATCACGTCCACAGTTTATCTTTTGTTTTTCACTGCACTTCTGCTGTTTCACAGTATATCGCGTAGTATACTATTATGTTCTGTCAAATCACGTTGAAAGATGTCGGGCGTGAAAAGTCATGAAAACATAGGTCAGAAACGATCGAGAAATACTGATTCCTGGGCTTAAAACGTCAGGAAAACATATAAAAATTCGGTATGTATCATTTTAATAACACGGACAATAAAAGGGAAACGAATTACTAAAATCATTGGTATGCGTGGGATAATCATCGAGATGAGGCTTTTTTCTATAATTATATGACGCAGTAAGCCATCTATATGTATGTAAATATTCATTTTCGGATAGAATTTCGGCGAAGAAGATTTTCGGCGCGCGCCGATGCTTTTGTTTAAAATTCCAGAACTCATACAATTTTCATTGGATCCATGTCAAATTTGGCTCAAAACTTGGCCAAATAATGACGATCATGAAGATATGTTTCTTTAAGCGAGTCTTGGTAAAATGAAAAACTTCCTCGCTACATGATATGTAGAAGACTCGGTATTTCGGGTCGATCGATATATCGATCGATATTATTCCACCATAGATCGCTACGTTACTTTGATTCACATTTTTGGCTTTTGTCATAAGTCACGAACTTCCATTTCAAATTTCAAGTGATTTTGTCTATTAGTTTCCGAGAAATGGTAGTTTAAGTTTTATAAAACATTGAAATTATCGATTTTTGCAGGGCAAAAAAAATAGTTTTCATTTTTTATTTTAAAAACTATTTTTTTACGAAAAAATGCCTAAGAGAAAAAAGATGTTCCTCGACAAGCTGCGTCGAGTCATATTTTTTGTTAATGGTAATTTGCGATTTCCATTTTCGACCAAGTTGGATAATACTTTTACAGCATTTCGTGCGCTCGGCGAATTGTATTATTCGGCCTTTCAATTTAAAAACTAAATCTATTTAAAGTTGTACAATTAGAAATAAAAATCATTCTAGATTTACCAGTTTTAAATCGATCCATTAAAAACTGTTGACTTTGTCATTTAAATTCTACAAAAAAGATTAATTAATTATAAAAAAAACTAATATTTGCAAGCTTTCTTTACTGAAAAAACAACAAAATTTGAAGCACATACAGCGACTAATTATTTTAAAATATACAAAGTCGATTTTTATAACTACGGCGAAAATATCACTTATAGGTTGAGCATAATGGAAGAAATTATATAGGATATCCGACTAAGTATCATTTTTATGTCTAGGTCCGTGAACGATGCAGGATATCAGGAAAAAGCAAGAGGGATTTTTTTTCAACATTTATAGATGTGCAAACTTTTATCTGATTTTTTTTGTATCTTTAGTTTTCTCCATAAATAACATCGATTTTATAATAAAAAATTCTCCGAAAATATAAGTATTAAGTAAATTAAAACTTTTTTTCAAACACAGATTTCGAAAGAGGACGGTAAAACTCAACAGAATCTAAAAAAATAGAATATCTAAATTAGATCCAATAATATAAAATTAAAAAAATGTCTTTTTTCAAATAGATGTCAAAATTCGCATACTCATAACGTCTTGGATTTTTCTCTCAAATAAGAAAAATACGTGTCGTCTAATTTCCTCTAGGAATAGAATACTTTGTGGCTGCAAGAGATGCTCGATTTGAAATGGATTACCATATAGCCACTCGTTTTTTAGCATATAAGGATTTTCAATTTTAAGAATTCTGAGTTCAATATTAATTCTCTAATAGAAACTAAAAGCTATCTACATTTCGAATAAAGTAACCCTGGATGAAATAACTATTTTTTAGAATCGCAGTAATATACCATATAAGCACAATAAAAAATATTCGTAAATACATGAAACACCAAAGTGAACATGAATTTTTTCTAAAATTTTTTAAAATTCAAATCTATTTAATGAATGTTATTATTCCCTTACAAATAAGATGACTTTCGATTTTTTCCAATTTTTATTTGTTCAAATTCAACTTCTTGCACAAAACAAGGATATTTAAACAAAATATGCTGATGAAGTTCTATGATTCTACAGAAATTTACCTTTAAAATGAGCCCAAGAATATTAAAAAACATTTATTATTACATATTTCAGTTAAAGAAATTCTTGTTGAAAAAATACATTTTTTTAGCTTTTTTTTTTATTTCCAGAAGAAAAATATGGTGTTTTCTGTCTCTTCAAAACCATGCGATGAGTGGGTCATGTGACCAGATTCCCACCTTATCGATACTTTTTTTATTTTCTAATTTATTTTCACACAAAGCGCCACATCTAGTTGAAAATTTGAGATAATAAATAAGAAGCACTTAGAAAGGTGGTTCTGGTCCTAAATTTTTATACTCATGAAAAAAGTTTTCTTTTGTAAATAATTTTTTTCTTTCTTTTTCCATAATTATTAAAGTTTAGGATCAGATCCACCTTTCTAAGTGCTTCTTATTTATTATCCCAAATTTTCAACTCAATATGGCTCTTCGTATGAAAATAAGTTAGGAAATAAGAAAAGTGTTGGTAAGGTAGAATTTGTTCATATGAGCCATTCGTCACATGGCCATAATGCGGCTTTGAACATTTTTTGGCGTATATAATAAAAGGCTTCGGAGTTGACATTTCGCAGTTTCATGGTGCTGTCATTGGAACAGCCTTTTGCTTTTAATAATATCTTTATTCAATATCGATATATCGACCGAGCGATCCACCACACCAACGCCACTAATGCTTAACACCAGTGGTCGAGAGGGTTCGAGCGACAGACCCGAAACAAGCATTAAAAAATTATTGTAAATAGTATACTTTTTTCTCCGGTGATAATTTAATACGTAAATGAATGAAACGTGTATTAAGTTATATCAGAATTTATTAATTTCTTTAAATACGAGTGCGCCACACCAGGCGCTGCGCCACGTTAGGAGCCGCTCCCTTAACAGCCGTTAGTCAAGAGGAGCTTTGAACACGTCCTAAAGTTCAGGAAGAGTGGGATATCGATCGCTCAGCATTCGGCTTAATAAAACGAGAAAGAGAAAGTAGTTTTCTCCACCTCTGAATACATACATTTCGATCTTATTTGCTTTCTTACACCATGGGTGAATTCGACATAAAGTTGTCCTCCAACTCTGAACTCTGATCACCTTCCCTACGGTATACAATACTGCGTACAGACTACAAAATATAGTCAATAATGCGACACTACCTACTGCAGCTATTCGCTTATTATTCTACGAAGGGGGCAGAGCTAAAGCTTTCCTGCATCCACCAGGCGTGCCTAAGATTCGAAAATCTTCCAGATTAAGACGAGAAATTGTATGAAATTCGACGAGACAGAAGTTCATAATACCCGTAATAAGACGTGGAAGGAATTTTATTATTTTTCGACCTAAAGAATTTCAAATTTGCACAACTTGTTTTCATTAATGAAGAAACTTTCTGCCTTTAATTGGAATGTCTATCGATTTCCAATCAATTTAGTAAAAAAAAGGTCATTTATTTGAAATGTTCTGAAAATGTATAATGACACTCTTAAGGATGTTCACTACTTACGAAGTTCACTTCAACATTGAACAATTTTTCCAATTATTTATGAACTCATAAAAATAAAACGTTTGTTAATTTGAATTATTATTTAATAACTAGCAGTAAATGTAAATATAATAATCAAAATGATTGACAGGGGGAAAAAGTCATTGCTTAGTTATAACTTTTAGGATACTATCAGACATGATTACTGGCAAATATTCGTTCACAGTATTGAGGTGAAAACTTAAACTATCTATAAATACCAATTTTAATATTTCGAATCGTATTTCTGAATTTTAAAAACATTTAAAACTTTAATCAGCTCTCCTGCAAAATTTGCTTAAAGTGACTTAGAGCTGTACATGAGCAGAAAAATCTTGAGTGGTATACAAACTAAACCATAACTGGAGCACTCTGCGGCGGAGTCTTTGAAATATATATTGAATGTTTTTGAATTGATAACGTTCCAAATAAAAAAAATTAGATTAAGTAAAGCTTACATATAAAAGAGAACATTTCGAATAGATTGAAAAGGAATTAAACTTGTATAATTTGAAACAAAAACGCTTAAAATGGAATAATTTGAAATTCGAAAATTTTATCTGAATTTCAAAGAATTAAAACAAGTAGAACAATTTTATTTTGAATTGAAGAATTTTGATATTAAATGATTTCAGATTAAAGTTTTGAAAATAGGACAATTTGAAAAAAAAACTTTAAAATAAAACTTTATTTTAAGCTTAAAAATTTATAATTACTAAGAATTGTAATATTGAAATTTATTTACATTTAAGCCTTTTGAAATGTCAATTATTTGAAGTAAATTTAAATCGTTTAAAAGTTAGTAATGCTCAAATCCTTAATCATGCTTCACAAAATTCGCCCATTTAAATTTAATTTGCAAGAGTAAAACTTATGAATGGGAAAAATTGAAAATTTAGCTTTCAACATAAAAATTTAGAATTCTGAAATTGTAACCATTCAAAACAAAAGAAATAATTACATTACTCAGGTACGTATCAATTTCAGATAATTTAATCGTCAGCTGAAAAAGCTGGATTTTCAATAAGAAACAAGCCAAGAAAGATAAATTATTGACCAAATAAATGAATTTAGAAACACTTAATTTGTAACATAATGGTTGAAGTTACCACCAAATAATTGAAATTTCAATCAAGATAGACAAATTTCTAATAAAATAGATGAATTTTTAACCAAATAGTGATTCTCAACCAAAAAAGATTACATTTCTACAATAAGAGGAGTTTTCTATTCAAAAAGGCGAATGCTAAACAAACCAGTTACATTTTCAACCAGAAAAGATTACTTTTGAACAAACCAGTTACATTTTTCACCAGAAAACATTACTTTTAAACAAAGTAGATACACTTTGAACAAAATAATAGTAATTCTTTAAAATAATTCTTTAATAAGTAATTCTTTAATATAAGGGAAATAAGGGAAAGAGGGTGAAGACTACAACTGAATTTTAAATGAATAGATTTTGAACGTTTTCGAATTAAAAATTGAAAAAAAATTAAGGCTTGCAATTTTAAAAAATAAAAACTTTGCATACGGATTGACGAAATTAGAAATTGTTCTATTTCAAATAATTTTATCTAATTTTGAATTTACATTTTAAAAGTTTCATTGAAATTAAGATTGAAAATAAATATAGCGATTTTTTAAAGAAAAATGGAAAAAAGTCGATTAGACACAATTGTAATTAAGAAATTATAAAACTTCGTTCTGTTTGAAAGATTCTAATAAAAAATTATAAGAAAAAGAGACTACTCATTCTTCAGCTAAACAAATGTAAAAGTGCAGGAAAAGAATATTATTTGACGACAGATTGACCAAAAAGGGTTAAATGAGGACATTTTGGAATTTTGTACATATTTCATAACAGTTTGCATCTTCATTTAACAAAAAATATAAATTTGCATTCTAAGTTGCATAAAATGATTATGCGAAATAACTTGAAACATTACGCAAATATAACTATTTTTTCGTCTTACTATACTTTTGTTAATTTTTTTGTCAAATAATTTTATTTTGTACATGAATGTAGAATATGAAGCGATAAATTGTGGGTCCGGATGCAATAAGGGCACATAAAATTTTTTCGTGCGAAAACGAAGTCCCCTGGAGGCTTTAGAAAAAATTTTCGAATTTTAATTT
>NC_046659.1:64538855-64539949 GCF_010883055.1 Belonocnema kinseyi
AAGACGGGAAAATCGTTCATTCTGATCCGGGAAATCCGTGAATTAGCCTATTATTTGAGAACAAGATTTTGCTAGGCACCCATTACCTACTTCTGAAAACGACTGCTAATTGAGGTAGGGTAATGGGAGAGGTACAAATTTGCATGAACTAAACGCTCTCAGATAATATACTAACATTGATAGAGCAGCTAACGATCTTCGCATAATGGACATGCTTATCAAATAATTGAAGCTTAGAGTGAAGTTTCTATTCATTGGAATAGTTTCAGAATCGTTATTTATGAAGCAAATTATTCTAAAGTAAATTCCACCGACTAATTATCGTACATTAGACAGAAAGTAACGTCCATCGATCGTAACATAGGGTGTCTGTTACGTGACTTTTTCTGCCTTTGCCGCTTTACTTTTAACAGAAAGAGGGAAAAACTTCTTCGTACCTGTTCTTTACTCAGCGGTTTCATTTTATAAATCATTTGCGATAATTCGTTTTTATTGTCGGTAATCAGTTTGTTGACTAATGGTATTCTGTATTTGTAGACAAGCTCAGTTACATATTACTTTAGTAGAGAGTTGAAATTGGAAGGTTTTTTTCTATCCCGTTTTCCTTCTGGTTCATTCCAGAATAGATCGTCTGGACGTGATTGCAACGTAATTTAAAAACAAAATTGGTATTGACAAAATGCTGTTATTTCAGGTGAATACGTAAAATAATGTAATCAAATCAAATTATATTATCATTTGCCGAATTAAACTTTCATTTGGTAAGAATGCATTTTAATTCAGGAAGAAATTTTAATACAAACAGTAAATACAAAATACCCCGAGTCGAAATATAGGACCTACTTTAACGCTCTTCACGCTAATATTCGTTGGGGCTAAGGTTTTAAAGTAGAGGATATTTCAATGCGATTTTTGCCCCTGCTTTAGCGCTCTTATGGGTACAAGTTTCCGAATCTTCAATTTGGGGTGTCAAAATAGGGGCTTAGGTTTTGCTTTTAATTGTGGGTCCGGATGCAATAAGGGCACATAAAATTTTTTCGTGCGAAAACGAAGTCCCCTGGAGGCTTTAGAAAAAATTTTCGAATTTTAATTTT
>NC_046659.1:64540049-64543122 GCF_010883055.1 Belonocnema kinseyi
TTGCATGTCAATATTAAATAAACAGACATGATACTAGAAAAGTTGAAAAAATTAAAACTTTTTGATCAGGATCGGTATGTCTTATAGGATAACTTTTTCAGAAATTAACTTAAAACAAAAAGTGAAAATGTGATCTGCATCCGAAAAATGAGAGATTTATTATACTTCTAAAACAAAAATTTAAAACAAGATGGAACTTTAAAAATTATTCATACTTATTAGTTTTAAGTTCAGATCTTATCAAAATCCACAGAAAAATCAGCGCCGTTTTGTAAAAATGTCGATTAAATTCTAAAAAAACTTCTAATTTAAAATAAGCCCAGGAAAAATGGTTTGTTTAGACTTTTTTCGTGGTATAGTCTACACTACCGGTCAAAAGTTTGGGTTCACCTCTTTTTTGACAATTGATCAAGTTCTGTTAATTTTAATTATATCAAAGCTAAAATTTTGGCTTCTTAAAGGTTTAAATGCTCTCAAAATTCTGTATAAAATGAACCCAAACTTTTGATCGATAGTCTATACTGAAAGCTTGATATTAAAAAAGATAATTGTATTATTAAATTGTTATAGCTATGTTTGATTAATTATGCATGCCCTTTTTGTTATTGTTCTTTAAGCGAAGACAAAAATATTTTATACAAAACAATTGCTCTTAAAATTAATTATCACTAAAAAAACATATAAGAATACATTTTTTATAATTAATTGGAAAAACTTCCACCTTACATGCGTTGACTAAAAATATAGTATAGGGATTACTAAAATAAGCACTAAGATAAATAAAAAGTAAAACTAATACTTTGATTTTCCGAAAATTATAATAAAAATTCAATGTTTCAATTTGAAGGCCTTAGTAGTTAAATAAATGCAAACGTCCAATTAAAACTTTATACATTATTTTCAATCTTAAAATAATTTCAAATTATAGAGTCATAATTAAACTCTTTTTTTTTTAATTTAAAATTCTATGTTCAAATATTTCTTCAGTCTACAATATTCTAATTTTAACCTATGCAATTAAAAAAAAAACTTTTCATTAAAAAAAGTAATTTTGTCCATGTATAGCAATATTTGACTATTTATTTAAAATGCGGAATTATCATTCAAGTAGGCAAAACCAAAAAATTTGCGAGTGATTCGTTTGGAAACGGAAAGTCTCGAATCATCAACATTTCAGAGTGCTAAATGTTAACTTTGAACGTTTGAATTTTAATTTTTTTAGTTTATGAATTTTTAATTTGTTAATTACACGTTTGAATTTTGATGTATAAATAATTATTTAAAAATCATTGATTTCAAATTACATGAAATGAAAATAATTTAACTTTTAATTTAAAAAGTGTTGTTTTAAAAAAAATCTAACATCGTTAAATTTTGAATGTTTGTAATTTAAAATTGGTTCCCAATAATAAAATTTTTAACATTTAGAAATTTAATGACTCGTTCTGTAATTCAAAGCATTCAAAATTATAACGTGCATATATATTTGTTTACCAGAAATCTTCCAACGGTACAAATTATGAAAGTTTAAAATTGCAAATATTGTCGTTTAACGGCATTTATTTCAAAATTGATCATAATTTTGAGATCTTCCATTTTATACGTGTAAATTTTTAGCGTTTGAGTTAGAAAAAATTTAGGCTTCAATTTTATTAGTTTAAAAGAAAAAAGAGTTCCTCTTTGAGTTTTTTAAATTCAAATTCAGTTTTGATTACTTAATATGAAAAAAATTTCAGATTTAAGAGTTCTAATTTTTTAATGTCAATCACCGTGAAAGTGTTGTGATCCGGGCAGAAACCGAGGAATGAGAGGGAATTCTTGAAATGATCGAAAGTTAGGTAGAAAAAATATAGAATTCTTTTTTCCTTATCCCGTATTCATTAATAACAAACATATCAAAAAGAAATCTGCCAGCTGCGCGAGCACATTCTAATCTCACGCTTCGTGCTCACACTGAGAAAAAGTACTCTTGAATCAAAAGTGCCGGTGATTTTGAATTCCGCATTATTAATACAATAGTTTATGGCAATAGTCCAATAAATTTTTCTTTGAGTGAAATAATTCGATATTTTGAATAAAAAATACAGTACTATAGATTAAAAGATTGACGATTATATGAAGCTCAAGCTAGGGGCGGTCAAAGCAATGAGAAGTAGGCGGCAATAGATACCCAGAGCTAGCGCCGCGCCAATTGATCCGTGAACTAAATCGTATGTGCATGTGTCAGTGAACGTACATGTATATATAGTTCTTTCATGTGTTTTTGTTTTATTATAATTAAAGGAAAATGGAAGACAGATAAGCAACATTTTTTAATGCCTTTTAAATCACATTTCCATACTTTTGCACTAATTCTTTCGTATAGAAATACGCAAATGAAAATTTGCAAACACAAGTTTTTCAGGTTGTCAGTCGCACATGACAGTTTTCAAATGCCAGGGGCAGTCGACTGTCAACGCTTTCGATTTCAAAGTCAACCTTGCCACCCTTGCCCTTCGACAGCAGCACGCGTACAATTATTTTGCGAACTAAATAGGATCATAATAGTACGCGGCCGTCTACTACCCATTGCGTTGACCGCCCCTGGCTCAAGCATATCAACACAGAATAAAGTAATGTTAAAATTCGTTGCAGGAAATTTTTTAGAGCGAGAAAGTTTTATTCAGACAATTTCGCGTTTTCAAAACACATGTGTTGTCATGGACGAACAAAAGAAAGTTTAACCAATATTTGGTTAAAGTTTATCCTGTAAAGTTAATTTTAGTTGCAGCGAATCTTTCATCGGAAATCGATGTAAAGTTTATCTTCTGTTTTTTCTGTGAAGTTAAGGAAAATAAATGCACATTTATTTCAATAAAATTTTGTATTTAAAATGTTTAATATACTTTTGAATTAACAAAGCATCTTTTTAATTTCTAGAGAAAATTATTTCCGCGAAACAAAGATACTTTCGATTTGATAGTATCTACTGTAGTTACCAGGTGTATACATATGAAACCGGTATTTTTTCAAGAAAAAAACACATTTATTTCAAGAGAATGATAACAAATATTTTATTCAAAGTATGCGCCCT
>NC_046659.1:64543222-64560184 GCF_010883055.1 Belonocnema kinseyi
ACAATACGCCAATCAGCACAAATGGTAAGTTCCGACAGTGCCTACAAGTGTGCCTACTGGCCGCTAAATGGCAATACCGGTTTCATATGTATACACCTGGTACAATGAATGGCGCCTTCGAATACGGTCAAAAGCATACATTATCAGATCTACAGCAACTGTGGCATAAAAATAAAGAAAAACAAGTGTTGAGTCATCTGTATATTCTATTATGAGATTAAGATATGTAATTCTCTCTAAGGTGCAATTTTTTAATATGGCAAATCTTGTTGTATGAAACATATATGTATATGTTTAAAAAAGTTGCGCAACTGCCGGGAAGGCATAGTAAAATGGAACTAAAAGTATCAAATCTCTTCAATCTATAAAATATTTTGTATGATTCATGAGCGCATACAAATGAGTTAAATCAATATATTTTCGAATCTTCAAAAAAATTTCAACACCATCAAATTGAGCTAGAAATATGTACAAAAACACTGAAACATATTTCTAACCGATATGATTGATGTATTCAAACTTCCCGAGTCGAAATATAGACCCTACTTTAACGCCCCAAGTGGAAGTATTTCCCCTACTTTGCGGCTGCTTATTATATTAGCTGCTACGTAGCCACTCCTAAAGATGTTTTCATTCTATTCTGCCTATGTATAAGATTCAGCCCCTACGCTGAAGGTCTTGCCTCTATGTTTTTAGTTTTACTAATTTCTCGTTAAAAGCTCCATATCATCCGTAAAAATTTTAAGTGCTCTGTTAACGCACAAAATATGTGGTCATGTTGCCTCAACGCCTGCGCCCTCGTAACAGGCGCTTTGTTGTTTCCTCTAACTTCAATTACCACAATTTTTGCAAGAAACAGTTTTGGTGGTTTCAGATAATAAATATTCAATAGATAATATCGAAATGGCTTCCAGAGGATAAAAGTTTGCCCTGATCTGGTGACTGCAAACAAAAGAAGAAATGCAAACCACCGCAAGGGTTTGAAAAATAGTTCAGAAAACCTAGATTAAAAAAACTCGAAATAAGGTATCCGACACGCGAGAAAAAACGTCAGAAGAAATAGGTAAGAAAAATACAAATCAAAAACCCTGCAAAGTAAACAATTTTATTTTGAATTGAAGAACCACGAAATTGAATGATTTCAGATTAAATATTTAGAAAATAGCGCAATGTTAAAACCTTAGAAATTGAATATTTTTAGATTAGAACATTTAAAATTCGGAGGAATTCAAACTGTAAAATTTATACTTAAAAGCGTTCAACAGTAAATAATTAAAAATTGCAAAATTTGAGTTTAAACATTTATAAATTCAGAGCGATCAATATTTGATAATTTAATATTGAAAACCAAATTGAATCTTTCCAAGTCGAAGCTTCCAAAATTCTAAAATTTAAATTTGTTATTACATTACGAAGTTATAATTTGACATTGCATCTAATTAGGCGAATTTTTATAAAATAAAAAAATGAATTAAATTATACTAAACAAGCTTTCAACATTAATAATAATTTTAAATGGAAAACATTAAAAATAAAATCTACTCCAGAATCTTGAAACTGAAACGTATGCGAATTATTTTAATCATTTAAAATTACGAGATTATGCATTTATTGCTGTATCAATGTCAGTTACATAGATTCATTTTTGTCTTTATGTTATTTTAAACCTAATTTTTATTTTGTAAATGTCAAATCTATCTTTAGAACTGTTATTCACTCTTGAAATTTTCCAATAAAATATTTTTCAATTTTAAATGAGTTATTAGTTTAAATCTTCAACTAAAAATCGGGAAATTTTAAGATATTACATTGAAAATTAAAATAAATAATAAACAACTAAATTGCTGTAATATGATTTCATTTTTTGAATTGTACAGTTTTAAGCTTTGCAGTTAGAAATTGCTTTGTATTTACATATAAAATCATCAATTTTTAAACCATCAAGGCTCCTAATATGAAATTTTTGAAT
The DNA here is from genome assembly GCF_010883055.1 of Belonocnema kinseyi. NCBI lineage: Eukaryota > Metazoa > Arthropoda > Insecta > Hymenoptera > Cynipidae > Belonocnema > Belonocnema kinseyi. The sequence goes on from NC_046659.1 coordinate 64,545,192, forward strand.
ATTTAATAGCTAAATGGTTTTAATATTTTGAATAATTATTTAAATTTGAAACTAGAATATTGTTCAATTTTAAATTTAAAACGTCCGAGAATTAATCTAAAAATTAATTTCAGAAAAAAATTTAGTTTCAAGGCCTGAGATTTCCGGGTGTAATATTACCCTCCCGACTTTATCCCGGTTTTCTCCACGTGCAAGTTTCCCTCGACTCTCTCCCGGTTCTCCCGATTCTTCCGGGTGGGTGGCCACACTGTAAGCTTATGCTGTACTATATTACATACTTTGATATTTTTTTCTTATTATGTTTTTCTTTAGTGTACTTTTATGTACCTTTTTGTAAAAAACTGATACTGGTTTATAATACTTGAATAACTTTTTAATATTAATAATTACTAAGTTTAACGAAAGGAATATTATTTGACGACAGATTGACCAAATTTCAGTGAAATGAGTACATTGTGGAATGTTGTAAATATTTCATAACATTTTGCATCTTCATTTAACAAAAAATATAAATTTTCATTTTAAGTTGCATAAAACATAAGATTTTTTGATAAATGAAAAAACCAAAATCTTGTTATTGTTGAATGATTATGCAAAATAACTTGAAACATTACGCAAATATCACTGTCTTCGTTTTGCTTTACTTTTGTGAATGTTTCGTCAAATAACTTTATTTAGTACAGGAAGGTAGAGTGTGGAGCGTTAAATTATAAGCAAAAGTTAAGCCTCTATTTTGACGTCACAAATGGAAGATTTGGAAATTTGTGCCCATAAGAGCGCTAATTTAGGTGCAAAAATCGTATTAGAATATCCTCTACCTTAAAACCTTAGCCCCTAAATATTAGCCTGTAGAGTATCAAAGTAGGGCCTATATTTCGAATCGGGAATTATTTCAAAGTTTGAACAAAATTCCAGGCAGAAAATTACAGAATTATAAAATGTCCGAACCTGAAAATTCCAGAAATTAAAGAATTAAAAAAATTCTTTTGTTGAATAATATTGATTTATTTTAAATAAAATAAACAAATACTTTTATCAAAGAACTTTTTTTTAATGTTCAAAACTGTATAGAATATTTTTTAAAAAGTTTAAGAACATTAATTAAAAAGAATGTATTTCTGAATGAGCAATTTTGTTTAAAAATGTGTATAGTAGGAAAAAAATGTTCTCAACAATAGAATTGTTAAATGAAAGAAAAATTGAATAGAAGCTTCAACGTAAATCAGTACTGATTTAAATTATGCAACGTTTGTTTGGAAAATGTTATTAGGTTCGAAGAAAATTTAGGGTGAATTTTCTTGTTCGTTCGAGGAGTACGTGTCTTTAAATTAATTTCTTCATACAATTTTTATACAATTACTGTTATTGCAAATTCAAGAAATAATTTCCAGACACTTTAAGCACTGATAACCAATTTCTTTGATACAGATATTTGATCATTGCGTTTTTAATAAATGAATAATATTTATTTTAAAAAAAACAACAATTTTTCAATTTCTATGATTTAGGTATTTCATAATTCGGAATTTTTTTACGGGGATTTTATTATTCGGGAAGTTAAGGTGTCGGAAATTTTGGTTTTCGGGATTTTTCAGTCGTCTCATTTGCCAGTATAAATTAAATTAATAAAAATATATACGAACACTGAACACCTGAAGAAAATGTGCCAAAATTTTCATAAGCACTGCCAACTAATTGAATTTTTAAACAATGTATCTTTAAATTTCTAGTTTTTGTAAACAATTGGTGTAATAAAACATAATAAAAAACCACAGTTTTTCATCAATAAAACATAATAATGATGGAAGTATCATTTACTCTTATTGAACTAAATATTAACATAAATTAATAGGCAGAAAGAAAAAATACTAATAAATATGTAAGAATTAATTTTAAAAATATATTATTCATTTTATACAAGTATTTATTGAATAAATAATCAACTTCAATATTTAAGTCAAAAGTTAAAATAAAAACGGTTAAAATAAATAGAGTATATTATACTGTTTAGCTTGGAAGGATGCAAAATATGAATTTTGAAAATGTTTTTTTTTTAATTATCTAACGTTGTCTATTTTTATTCAGTAATTACTTTTTGCAATTATTAATTTAGTAATCATTTTTAATATAGATTATTGTTATAGAAAAATTAATTGACATTTACTTTCTTCTACTATTCTTTTTGAAATGTACATTAAAGTCATTATGCCTTCTTATAGTTTTATTTGAAAAAGAGAAAAGTTTGAAAAAATTACCGAGATGCAAGCTTTTAAAATGTTCATTTCTTGAAAAAAAATGTCTAATACTAAACGCCTTATAAATCTGAAAAAAAAATTTGTTTGAATATTGATTATATTTTAAATTATCTAAGTTAAAAAATTTATTTATTGTTATTAACATGTTTGTGGGTGATAATAGCCGTAAAAACATTTGAAAAATAACGTTCTTCGACAACGAGTCCAATAAATTACAATAAATTAAGATTATGAAAATAAATGAATCGAAAAGTGCCTAAAAGATAGTTATTTCCCAATCGCCTGGTGAGCATTAAAAATTAGTATTTGTCATATTTACAATACCAAAAATAGTAAAAATTAAAATTTTTAAAAATGTCGAATAAAAGATTTGAACTGGCGAAAAAGCCTGGTCGTTAGATAGGCCCTTTACCACTGGACCAGTGGCGCAGGCTGAAAAGAACAGCGCGTGGCTATATATTTTCATACGCTTATAATTTTAAAAAAAGGGCCATCTTACAAAGAAGCCGGGACACGTGTCTAATTGATAAAAAGAAATATTTCGGGTTCTAATCGTGTACAAATCGTGTACAAATCTATTACATGTCTAATTATATTTCATGTAGTATCGATTGATAATAGTTTAGTCAAAAATTCAATATTGCAGAGGGGGTATTTCTCTTTTAAGTTCGAAAGTGTCGGATGAATGCCATCAGTATTTATGATATCGTACTTAGCGTGGCGTTGTAGCATTTGGCATAAGATGTGCGATCATAAGCGAGCGGTGCGTGCGTTCGATTCTCGGCGATTGCGGATATTTTAATAAGGTGCATTTCTCATTAGTTTAAGTAAAATAGATTTTCCCTAACCAAAGTCAGCAAATTAGTTCTGTTTAGAATAATGTATGCAGTACATAGTTAAGAATTAATATCAATGAAAATACGAGTAAACGGAGGAGAGTATCTGTCAGAGGTTAAAGAAGATGTAAATTCTCTTTAGATTTAACTTCTGGAAAACAAATGTATTTTGCAGTTGAATCAATATTTTCCGTCTTTGAATCTGAAATTTCCGGTAATAGATTATGGCAGTGCGCTATGCAGTTAGACTTTTTTACTGTTGCAATGATAGCATCGCACTTCAGAATTGAGAATATTGCGCTATAAATTTATAGGACATATCGTTTGCTTCAAATTTCACGTGCAGTTAACTTTATAATATTTTACTATCAGGTCTATGATGTATTCAGTTAAGGTAAATGATTTCTTAAATAATATAATAATATTTTATTTAAATCAAGAAAATAAGAAACAATATCATATGCTTTTGAATTGATTATATATGTATTTGACCGACCGCGAAAGCACCGTCTGATGCTTCAAACCAAGGTCAAAGCTTTGACAACTGTAATTTGGTATTGTAAATTCTTTTTTTTTAAGCTCTCCCGGTTTTAACGAACCCATCATCACATACACATATCACGTGCTTCTATAAATCGGTCCGGAACTGCTTATTCAGAAATTGGAAAATGAAGTACAAATTTTATCTTTCACGATTACTTTAATATTTAATTTAATTAATATTTCATTAAGAATTTTATTGTGTCTTGTATTGTTCTTCCACCAATTTCATTTTCTTAGTTTTCAATGTTATTTTTTTACAATTTAAACGAAAACTACGCGTTCGGTCAAAAAATGAGCTGCAGGAAATTTTTAGATCTTTTTGGGGTAAACAATTTTTATCTATTCCTTTTTGTTCCATATACTGCATAGAATTACCACCAAATGGGATTTTTAATTCCTACTAACATTTTTCAAGGATAAAACGAAAAATATGCATCTTATCAAGAAAATGGTCTCATGAAAATTTGTTCATCATTTTGAGATGAACAATTTTTCTTTTTAATACCTTTTCATATCTTGTATTGTTTTGCTGGAAAATATGATTTATTAATTTTTAAAAGCATTTTCGATCGATAAATTCAGAACCGTTGACCCAACATGATCGCCTAAAGAACTTGTTCATTTTTTTAGGCCTTAAGGGCATGTGATACTTCGTCGTGTGGTCAATCGGGTACAGTTCCCCCGGCTTTTTTTGCATAAAAATGAAAAATTTTAAAGACTGAATTCGGAGATGCTATAAAATATCATAACGGATGTCTCCGGACTCTTTTTTGAGGGATAATAACAAAAAAAATGTATTGTGCTAAATAAAAATTTTATGCATTATTTTGAGGCTACGTCGTTTTTCATCTTTGTCTTTCCGATAATTTGAAAATTATTGAGTAAATAAACTTTTTTAATTGCCTGCAAACAAGGTTAGTTTCAGGAGATTAGTTACTATGTTTATTTGTAAGCCCAAAGTTTTCGGCCAAAAATATTGTGTAGTTTGAAAGTAACGCTCGGGAGAATTGTAACACACATAACCTCGAAATATACACACATAACCTCGAAATATACACACGTTGCTAGCAAAATCAAAATTTTTTTGACAAATAAACACAAAAAAGGGTGCGGGGACGTCCGTTAGGATGTTCGCTATAATTTCCCAGGTTTTGACGACAAAATATTTCTTACCCTAGGAAAAAAGCTGGGGGAATCCAGCACTGAAAAAATCGAAACTAATTCCTAAGTGCTATGCAAATTAATCAAATTTTGCAAAATTAAAACTTTTTTGAATTTATCCACAAAAAAGTGTGGGGGACGTCCGTTAGCATGTGCGCTATCCTTGCCCAAATTTTTAAGACAAAATATTTATTATTCTAGAAAAAAACCGGGGAACCTAAAACTGGTAAAATCGACAATTTTCTAAGTATCACATGCCCTTAAGAACGTGTGCCAAAGCTCAATCCAATCTGGTCAGTTTTACAAAAGTCATTCTGCATACAGGAACGGCCATACATTTCAAAAAGTGGAGATTTTATGAAAGCCGACGAAGTGAATTTTTACATAAAACTAACACATTCTCATTAGGATGAAAATGTAAAAAAAATATCAGAAATAAGAATAAGAAATTTTAGGTAGAAAATTAAATATTTAATATATGAAAACAAATTTCCCGGATCCGCTTACGAACTTCCGATATTTTCCCGCATTTATCAAGGTGCACGAAATTCCAGAATTTCCCGGGTCGTTAGACACCCTGTAAATGAAGCCAAGAGAAGGGATAATAAACATTTCAAATTGAAATTCAAATAAAAAGTTACGTCTCCAAGTAGACTCTTAACTTTCTGCAATCTGAAAGTTTCATAGCATTAATTGGTATGAATTTTAGTTTCAAAATTAGCAAAATAGCCAGTAAATATTGGCCCAGTTATTTCAGTTTCATGTTCTTGCTCAATGCTCTATGCATAGACACTACTCCCAGAATTAAGTTTTCACCACCTTCTGTTCAAGTCGTTTAGCCGAACTCTTTTGGAGGTAATCCGAGTTTACGGTTAAGTATCGCGCATGAATGCACAATTGGATCAAGCGCTCGTTGTCATAGGGTGTTAAAGTATAGTGAAAGAACCTACTTGAATATTAAGAAAACTGACAGCAATGTTAGTTACGCACCTGACTCTAACCCAAACAAAAATCCATTCATAACAACAAATTCCCAATTTTGTACAATCAATATTTCATAATTTCATTATTATATCATACTTAAGGGCATGTGATACTTAGAAAATTGTCGATTTTACCAGTTTTAGGATCCCCTGGCTTTTTTCTAGAATAATAAATATTTTGTCTTAAAAATTTAGGAAATGATAGCGAACATGCTAACGGACGTCCCCACGCACTTTTTTTTGTAGGTTAATTCAAAAAAGTTTTAATTTAGCAAAATGTGATTAATTTGCATAGCGCTTAAGAAATAGTATCGATTGTTTCAGTTTCAGATTCCCCCGGCTTTTTTCCTAGGATAAGAAATATTTTCCCTTCAAAATCTGGGAAATGATAGCGAACATGCTAACGGACGTCCACACACATTTTTTTGTGTTTTTTTTTATCAAAAAAATTTTGATATTGCTAACAACGTGCGTGTATATTTCGAGGTTATGTTTTTTTCACCCGAGCATTGCTCCCAAACTACACAATATTTTTGGCCGAAAACTTTGGACTTAGAAATAAAGATAGTAACTAATCTGAAATCTCCCGGAACTAACCTTTTTTGCAGGCAATCAAAAAAGTTTATTTCATAAATAATTTCTAGATTATCGGAACGGCAGAGATGAAAAACGACGTAACCTCAAAATAATGCATATGCATAAAATTTGTATTTAGCACAATAAATTTTTTGTTATTATATCCCTCAAAAAAGAGTCCGGGGACGTCCGTTATGATATTTTGTAGCATCTCCGAATTCAGTTTTTAAAAATTTTCATTTTCGTGGGAAAAAGCCGGGGAAACTGTAAGCATTACATGCCCTTAAAGAAGATATATATTTACAAATTTCAGAAATTATAGGGTGGTATTCAACATTAAGGAAAGTGGACGCGAATCCAATTAAAAATTTATCAAAACTCTTAATATCCTTGCGGCTACAATTTCCCTCTCGTAAAAAATGTTCTGCCTTTTGAGGGGACTAAATACTTGGTAAAATGAGCCTGGAAAGCCTCACAGTGTACGACGTGAACGGATTAAACGCGTAAAAAATGTAACTGCATGTGAACTGAGAGTAGATTACGTGGCCACATGCATACGCTGAAAGCTTTTGCGGTTACTTCGAGATAGGTGCTATGACCCAAGATATTTTCAGAGCCCCCTTGCCCTCTTTTGTACTTTAAAAACTCGTCAGAAAATCTCGGTGCTTTCAAAAGTCTATTATCTATGAACGCAAACTCACTTTTCTATTTTAGGATTACTGATTTTCTCTTCAGATGGGACGTTTCCATCTAAAAGTATAATTTAAAAGGTCTTAAACTCGAAATTGAAAGTTATACTACACTGAATTAAAAGAATTTTTTTATTTTAAAAGCTATGGCGGAACAAGTGAAAAATGAACAGCACCTACAAATTCCGGAAAAAAGAATATTCGAAATAAAGGTGCATGCAATTATAAAATTACCGACAGTTTATGATATTACCGAATTCGAAAATTCTCGATAAGGGGCCGTTCGAGTATTACGTGACGCTTTTTTGGGATTCCTGTGTCAGATGTTTTATAATATCCAAAACTTTTTTATCGGGAAAAACCTACTATATCGGGAATTTTTTAATTCGGAAACATTAAATTATTGTCCGAAATTTTATATCCTAGGGAATTTTCTATTGTGAATCGTTTCATTTTCGGTAATTATAAAATTGCTGACAATTTAAAATTTTCGAATAATAAAATTCGCGCCAGATTATAATATTGCTAAATTAAAAAATTATTCATAATACACTGGGAATTCCATTTAAGTCAGGTTTCGGGAGCTGTTCCTAAATGGCCTTGACTTAAAACGAACACAATATTCGCTCGCTCAGAACGTAACCAGCCAGTGGTTTCTCGTCCCCTCGACCCCGAATGGCTAAACTTTCAGCCCGAAATCATAGCGGCAACAGTAAGTTCTCGAAACGACTTAAATGGGATTCTCAGTTTAGATAATTCTCCAAATGAAATTGCCTGCATTACAAAATATACCAAATGAACCAAAATAATTCTTGATGAAAAGAGGGCTTGCAATATTGAACATTACATTTATATGTGGAAGCCATATCAATATCTACGCCCCACGCTTTTATTTTTAATCACATTATAAAATTGCCGACATCTTATGATTTCCCCTAATTGGAAAATATCTGATAAGTAAGACAATAATAGGATAATAATAATTTCAAAAATAAGAAAGCTCATTTTTCTCTCAGGCTTAAAATGGTTACAGCCGAATGTCGAAGGCATTTTTGGTTAGAGTTTGATTATTGAATAGTCTGCACGGAGCTGTCGCAGTATATATCAACAGTCACGGACGCATTTTTGTAATGCAATCAAGTGATTTGATAAAATCAGTTTGCCTAATTTGACATATTGGGCACATCCTGATTTTTTACCCGATCATTAACGGACAGGGTTGCAGTCAAGTGCATGATGGGGGGGGGGGGGGGGGCTACAGATTAAGTTGGGATCCGAACAAGCAGAACCTCGGTAAAGGTACGCATACAAATTGCCAGAGGTACGCGGTTCCGGGACCAAACCCCAGACCTCTTAACTGGAAGCCCGAGCGTCTAAACAACTGAGCCACCCAGGATCTTATTATTTATTATCTATTATCTACATTGTAAAAAAAGATTGTTATAAAATTACAAAGTTTCTAAAACTTAAATATTATATCATTGTAAATATCACACACTTGACTGTGTGATTTTACAAAAGTATGTGAAATTACATCTTCTAGCGATGTAAATAAAAGGACCCTGGAACAGCAGTGTAATATTACACACTCGATAAAAATAAAATTACACATTCCCTCGTACGAATTTTACATTCAAAAGAGAAAATTCAGTCGCAGCGTGTAAAAATACCATGCGTCGGTAAAATCACTTTCTTGTGATTGAAAATTACATCGAGATTTTTAATTTTACCAAAGATATTTAATTTTACCCCAGAAGAAACTGTAGAATTTTTTATTTATAATTAATTAAAAATTTTGAATAATTAATCAAATAATATGTGAATACAAAAGCGTCTCTCGTGTTCGTTGTTTATCAAAGCCTTTATCCTTCAATTTTGGAGCATTTTTATATTTAATACGAGGAAATTGACAGCTATGTTCAACTTTTTTGACAGCTTTCACACAAAGTAGACCGAATCCGAGCTATTCCTATTTTGCCTTTTACATTTTCTGTTATTAGAACGGAAAAAATGCGGTTATTCAAAACGTATATTTAATATTTTTTACGGAATATTTAAACATGAAAAAATACCCATAGTATCTTACGTGTTTTAGGTAAGTAGTAACGTGTCCGGCTTGTGTTTCTTAAATCTCCATGAAATTGTACGAAGTTTGAGCTTTCGAGTGTTCGAAACCTGTCGCCCTGATAAATTTTATTTTATTCTTTCACATTATGAATTTTACATTTTCGCATGTAAAATTATCGGCCGAATTGGAATATCACAACAAATTAATAAAGTTACTCCAATACACGAGGGTCCTTTTATTTACATCCACCAGAGATGTAAAATTCAATAGATTTGTTTACAGTGTAATATCTAATATCTATTATCTTATTATTATTATCATTATTATTATTAGCATTGTTATTGCAGAGGGAATTTTTTAAATTATTTCTAGTACATTTTAATGAGAGCTTGTTTTTTTTTAATTATAGATTTAAAGGGTCGTCGAGCAAAAGTGCGCAAGTTCCAAAACACGAATTTTACAGAACACCTAAAAAGCTGTCTAACTTTAAGGCATTCAATTTTCAATTAAAAATTACAAAAACGTTTCAAGGGAAGCCCTTATTAAAGGAACGTCGCCTCCTGATAAACGCCGACTTTGATTCAGATATAGTTGTATAACTTTTTAATTTTTTAATTTTAAAAAAGCAAGCAAGTACTTTTGAGCTATTTATTACTTTTTCTCTTTTAATTAAAAAAAAACCAGCTCAAAATTGAACTACGGCTCAATCTTCTACAGCGATACGATTTAGATGCAAAAAAAGATTGTATGAAATTTGAAACTTCTGCATTTTTGCGCGGCGACTTTTCGTTTTATATTTGGCTTTCAAGTATTTCATAAATATTAATTGCTGAATAGGAACTCCGTCTATGGGGAGATAAAATTTAAACTTTACTTTCCAAGATCTTTTCACGAATGTCCACATTATTGTAACAATGTTAATATAACAGTACCTAATATTTTATTTATTATTTTATTATTTGACAAATTTTTAATTGTTTAGATTCGTGGATTGCCCTGTGACGGCAATTTTATTTCGGGAATTACTTATTGAAAGGAATTTCAAAATTCGGTAGTATCATAAACTGTCGCAAATTTCATATTCCATGGAGTTTTTTATTTATATTTCGAGATTTTTCTGTCATCCACATTTTTCTAGATTTTTTAGCCATCGTGCTAGAACATGAATTTAGAGAATTATGGTAGATATTAGATATAGCGAATTGAGAGAATTTAAATGAGAATACGCGTATTAAATTTCAGTTACATTCCAACAACAGAATGATTACCACATAGAATTTTAATTTCAGACTGGAATTTAGATGAACTAAAATAAGCGTTTTGCGAAAAGCTGACAGTGCAGTAGAATCCAAAGGTTGTTTAGCACAAGCAGAGAGCCGTCAAAATTATAATTGCACTAATTTTCTAAACGAAATTGCTCTCCAAACCTTCCTGAGAACTGAGTGAATAAACGCGTCTGTGGCGACATTAATCAACGGGAGGTACTGCTCGCATTAGATTAATTTCATTGATTCTGAATACCGTAGGTACGAATTTGAGGGTACATAATTTATCGTCCATTCAAATCTTCGAATGTGGTCTCAACAAACTTACACCAGTCAAGCGTTATTAAATTTTCGCGCATTTACAATTACAAAAATTTTTAAAATTTTAAGAATCAAATAGTTTGTGTTTGAAGTAAAACATCATTGCACGATCATCCTCGATTTGAGAGGGGGGGGGGTCACATTCCCTGAATAATTCTTTATTTAAACAATTAGAGAACCAAACGATTTACGAGGTGTGTTCAAAAAATAAGGTGACTTTATGGTTTTCTCAAAAAATCTTCTGCTTGAACGTTTTCATTTGTTGTTGACATTTCAAGAGTTTTAGAGCGCTGGATTCCATTTTTCACACCAAATTTAATGCAAACTCTTTGCTCCATTTTTTTCGAAAGAAGAAAATCGCCGAGCACACCAAACCCTTCTAACCTTTTACGCCTCTGCCAGAAAAACAACACGAGCTATATAGTCAAAACTGTGAACATATGATCGTGTCGAGTGTACCAACACAACAAAACAAAAAAATGTAAAACTTGAATGTACGTAGCCCGCAAAAATGGAAAAGTCACCTTATTTTTTGAACACACCTCGTATGCACAGATGTGCACTTCCTGAAAGTCAATACGAGATTTTCTTGATTAAATGGAGAATGGAGTAAGGGGAATGGAATTCATTCTTAATCTAGAGTTGTTAAGTTATTTAATTCTTTTGCGATTATAAACTCGAATCGAGAATTCTTTTGTGCAGAAGTATAAAATAAAAAGTTGAGAGCAACAGGTTTGCAATGAAACTCTATACTCGGGATCCAGTTTACCTAATAGTATTATGATAGCCTGAAGCCTTATACAGAAGTTGCATTTACAGCTCACTTTTTAAGTGATTTGAGGTAAAAAGAGATTTGTTGAAAAGTACATATATATATATATATATATAGGAAGCTTACCTTGAGCTGATGTTGTGGTCGCCTGAGAGCAACGTGGTCCCTTCTTCCTCCCAGTCGATCAGCTTCAGTCTCCAGGCCTTCCATAGAGGATTCAGCTTCACTCAGCCAAGCCAAAAACTTGTCCAGGGAACGATCGAAGTTCTGCAGGGAGTTCATTGCTGAATGAAGCAATTTTCCTCGGTTGATGATGCTGTAAATTTAATTAATACGGGTGTATAAGTTGAGAAAAGTTAAGCGAAAATAACGAGGGGATGTGTGCTGACGCGATTGAGAAAGATAAAATTTTGAATGGAAAGTAAATTACATATCCTAACTTTTAAAAAATTATGTTACCAAATATCACGAAAATATCGGACGCATTAGTGTTGAAAATCTGATTGGTTAGTAAAGATTATAAAATTTCTGCGCAATCAATTTTTTTGACGAAAAATTCCAAATAGTAATTTTACTTTATACTCAAATTAATTTCCAAAACTTTCTAAACATTATTAATAAAAGAAACAATTTTAATTGTAAATGATTTTTTAATATTGGTAAATAAATCTGTTCTCAACATTTTTCTAACACACTATAATTGATCAACTTTCTTACATTTTTAAGCGGATAAGATGCATTAAATCATGAGCGAAAACTTATTTTAAAGAGTTCGAAAAAAATGCAGAAGCTTTTAATTAAATTTAAAATATTGAGAATAATACATTTTCAAAGATTTCTGGGGTAAATTATAATGATTTAGGTTCAATTTAAAAGAAATAATTTTAGTTTTTGTGATTTCAAACTGTGTCAAGAGAATAACAAAATCTTAACATTCCTGAGAACAGTTGAAGAGATTTTTTATTTTTTAAAATTTAATTTAAAAGAAAATTTAAAAAATATTGCGAACCATTGAAAAAGGTTTCTCCTAAGATATACAAACAGAACGTAGATTTTGACAAAAGGAGCTTTTAAAAATTTTGAAATGTTTCGGGAGGACGAAAAAATTTTCTTTAGATCCCTAGAAAAATGAAAATGATTTTGTACTTTGAAAAACTTATTTTAAGAGAATATTTAAAAGATTTTAAAACATTCTAAAAGTTTTCAAAAATTGTCGAAGAAGAATCTTAAATATTTTATTAGCAATTTTTTTATTTTGCAGAAGTAAAAAAAGGGAAAATTGGAAATTTAAAATTTCGAATGATTTTTTATTTTGAAAAATGAATTTTAAGCCTTATTTTCTTAAATCTTTTCGAAATCCTGTGAAATATAATAAAAATATTTTTGAATTGAACTTATTATTCTTATTATGGTTTCAAAAACTTTTAACAAATAAATAGTTATTAGAAGTTTTTATTTTGTTTTTAAAATTATTTTTCCATCAAATCGAAAAACTACACCCGCGCATAGCGCGCGATTACTGCGACCAGTTTCTTAAATTCCAAACTCAATAACTATGCTATGAATTTCAATTATGAATTTCAAATTCAAATGATTTAGATAAAAAGCTCTTTAAATATATAAAATTAACAAGACTTCAGCCTTAGAACTCATCAAATTTTAAAAATTCGCTTCTTCTCTTCATGAACTATACTCCATATAGATGTTTAATCCAGAATTACTCAAGTTTCCATCTACTTTCATCTCATGAATTGAAGATAAGAAGTATTAAACCTTATAATTTATATGAAGTTGAACAGAATATACTGGGTTTTCACGTTTGAAAGGATCAGGACGTCTAACGAAATTTCTTTTTCAAATTCTCGGATTTCCAGGATCGAAATTAGCATTTTTCCCGGTTCTCTCTTGTGATATGTGTGTCTTAATTTCGCAACTCATGTAGACGAGTAGTTAAAAAAGTATCAAAAGATACTAGAACCGTTTACAAAATTAATATTCTTTTATCAGAATAGACATGATTTTACGAAGAGGACCGGTTTATGATAAGTTAAAAAATAGAAAAAATAGGAAAATGCTTGAAACGAAACATCATGGGTATTAGAAAAATAAGATATTTATTACTTCTGGACGAAAATTTGAATTAAGAAAAGACGAACGTTTCCAAGTATGTGAGGTAACAAAATTGTGATGATTTTTCCTTCAATTCGGACAAGATCTGAACTTAGAAGAAATAGGTCCTGAAAATGATAAAACTTATATTGAACAATGGGTTTACAAAGAATTTTATACTTTTTTTGGTAGAATTCAAGAAAACATCGGCATGGTTATTCAAAACGTCGATTACATTCTATTTATAAATCAAACAAGCGTATGAAACAAGCCTAAAAAATTGTTTCCTTATAAGACTTTTTTCGCAATATTTCTGAAATGGGTATGAAAAATAATACAAGATGATGATTTTATACGACTAATCAAACCTAGATAGTCCCGTATGACTTACCGATAGTGTACGTTACAAAAATAGTATTTAAAAAATGAATTGTTCTATTAAATTGTTATTTCTATTTCGTTTACTATTTTTCGTTTTTTTTATTGTTCTTGAAATTGTTTAAAACATTTTTAATGTGAAATAATCGTTCTTTAAGTTGATGACCACTCAAGACTAAACACTCATAAAGTATATCAAATTAAAAAAAATGTATTTCTAAAAACTTCTACATTACATGAATTGATTGAAAATAGTAGAAAAATTACAACAACAAAAAATACTACAACATAAAACACACTACAACATAAAACACACTAACACTTCTTCGGAGAAATGCATTCTTTCGACCTTTTCGAATTTTGAATACCCTAAAAATGCCCTAAAAATATTTTAAAATAGGGTGGCCGCTGGATCGAGAAAGCAGGTAAACCAGCAAATGACAGTAACTTTATATTTTCAAAGGGAATTAATTAAATTATAATTAAATTATATAAATGTAAATTTGAATAGGTATGAATTCAACTTTTTTTAAATGGTAACTTCAATTGTTGACTTTTTCAGTTTAAGAAATCATTTTATTTACAATGCGCGATTCAAAAATCTTTTAGTGTGCGACTTCATTTTTAAACATAAATTTTCAATGTAAAGAATTTTAAAATGCAGCTTTGAAAACATAAACATTAAAAAACAATTAGAAGCGTTTGAAATTGAACTTTTTTGATAAACAACGTTTTAAGCTGATCAACTGTAAATATAAAGTATTTATTGCTTTTTAAAATTTAACTGTAGTTTGAGTATTAACAATTTAATTATAATTTATTTCACGTGGCGATTCTGAATATATTAAGAAATTAAACAATTTAAAAACTTCAAACTTCAAATTTAAACTATTTGTGAACGCCCGATTGATTGATTCAATTCAGTCTAACATATTCCATTTTTTAGCCATCAATTTGAAATTTTTTATTAAAAAAAGGACGTATCTACGATATTTAGGAAAATTGAACTATTTATTTATAATGAGCAATTATAAATT
>NC_046659.1:64560284-64566673 GCF_010883055.1 Belonocnema kinseyi
AAAGGAAAGCAGAAAAACAGCTCTATTTTAGTTAGAACATTTCTCCGTATTGTCCAAGGTTAACAAAATTCGAAGAAAGTTTTCGATTTCCCGTTTTTGCGTGTCGATAGACACCCTGAGTATTGTAAGTTGTATAAGCTAGTACAAAGATGAATTTCCAATTAAAATCGTGTCAATATGAACGATTTTAAATTGAGGCACACAGATTGCACAAGTTATTTTTCAATGCTTTGATATACAAAAAAAATCCCATTCGGTTCTATTTCATCAAAAAGATTTTATCACGGATAAACATGAAAGTTGAGAGATCAAAGTTTTTGCTCACCTGGTATTGAGATTGTTATATCTTTGATTGATTGTTTCTGTCATTTTCTTTACTCGAGTAGTATCGTCCTGCTGATATATAGCGATCAACTTCTGGGTGAGTTGATTAAATAATTCGATTTGATGTTTGTATTGATGGAGCTCCGCATGGAAGGACTGAAAAAGAGAGCAGAAACGAAAAAGTTTTAACCAGTGTGAGTGTAATGAAGCTAGCATCGAGAGTTAGAAAAAGTAATTTCTTTTTTGCAGAGAAAAGTCGATAACTTAACAAAGTTAAATGTTTGTAAAACTGAAAAAAGTTTCAGGATGATATTGTCCCCCGCGGGAGGTAAATCTCTTATTTGCACAGCATCTACAATTGGGACACTTTTGGTACTTAGGAAAAGATAAAAGTTGAAACTTGTTTAGCTGTTTCATCATAATAAGTTACGTGCTCGTAGCAGTCGCGATAATATAAAATGGTTAGATACGCTACTGCAAAAACAGGGCCAAACTTTTTTTCACTTATATAACTTTCTTCAATATAACAATTTAAAAAAATACTTATTTATAAAATAAATGAAGAATTTTTGTAAAAGAGAATTTTTTCCGATCAATTTTTCATTGTCCCTGACCATTTATATATTAAAAATTTTTTATATAAAATCTTTCATAAATGGAATAAAACAATATCAAATTGAAAATAAAAACTTAATAACTCAACCAAATAAGATTACTTTTTTACCACAAATTACGAATTTTCAACAAACCAGTTGAATTTTCGACCAAAAATGATAAGTTTGTAAAAAAATAATTAAATTTTCAAAAAAATAGTCGAATTTTTCACTCAATACTTAAATTTCTACCTACAAAGATGAGTTTTCAGCAACAAAAGCGGAATAGTTCAATTGTGACCCAAATACATGAAATTTCTAGGAACAGAAATACACTTTGAAAAAAATTATAATTCTATCAAAAAAGAAAAAGAATATGAATTTAAAAAAAAAACAGTAGATTTTTCAACTAATGAGACAAATTTTCAACTAAAATGATAAATCTACAACAAAATAAATAAATTTTTAAGAAAATTAAAAAGACGAATTGTCTACAAAACAGTTGAAATTTCAAATAAAAAGGTAATTTTTTAACTAAAATGATATATCGTTAAACAAAAAAATGAGTTTACAACAAATTAGCTAAACTTTTAACCCAGACGTTGGATTTTCTAACCAAAAAATGAATTTTCAATTTTTATCTAAAAAGGAGAAAATTTCAATCAAGAATATTAGTTCTTTACCAAAGAAGACGAATTTTAAACTGAAAAAGATCAATTTTCAACCAAAAATGCGAAAACTACGTTTTCAGTTAAAGAAATTATTTTTAAACTAGAAAAAATTATTTTACAACAAAATATTTCGATTTTCAACCAAAGTGATGAATTTTGAACGAAAATGATAAATCTTCAACTGCAAGAGTTAATTTTGCCGTTTGAAAAATTAGTTTATATCCAAAGAGACGAATGTACAACTAAGATGAGGAATCTTCAACAAATAAATGGTTTCTTAACAAAGTGGTTCAAACTTCAACGAAGTACTTGAATAAAAATATTTTAATTATAATTTAAGAGTACGGTGAAACTCTAAGATAGGCCCCCCTGATATAGTTCTTCCGAGAATTGGCACCGCGCCGCAAGTAGGAGTGAAAGTTGCTACGCGGGGTGAGCAGCGGTCTCTTTGGCGGAAATAAACAAAAGCGATTTCTACAAAACTATCTGGTTAATTCCCCATCTCCTCCAGCCTCAAAACCGGCCCAGTCACCTAGTTTCACTGTAACTGAATTCATTACTTCATTTTCTAAATTTCCTAACTTTTCCCTGACAAATTTTTCATTTTTTATGTACATAATTTCACTATTTCCAATTAGTGGATATTATTTCACAATTATTTAGTAGTTTAATTCACTATTTAATTAGTGAATTCGAGATCGAAACCGTGACCACGTGATCGCGGCTAATGCTGGACTGGCGCCAACCCGGGCTCACGTCTCGTTTGCATCGTTTGCTTCGTTTACATTTGTCAGCTTGCATCATTTTTCTTTCTACGAGCGTAAAAATTTAAAAAAAAAAAAAAGGTTAGTAATATTTTCCAGTTTATTATAATTTCGTGTAGTTTCCCAGTGAATAGTGTCCTCATTATGTGGCGATATGTATATCGAGAGGAAAACATTTGCTACAGAACATGAGCGCTGTGTTCGTTTTGAGGTTATGCAATTCAGCTTTCCATTCATTTTTATAGAAATACATGGAAAGTTGAATCGAGATTTTTCTTTAGTAAGTACAGTATCAACATAAATTAATTTAATTTTTAAATATACATTATAGTTTACTTCCATAACTTGTCTTGTAATATAGTTTACTGTTCGGGTTAAGGTTTGACTCCAGCAAATATTTTATTTCACTGTATAATTAGTGGTTTTCCACTATTTAATAGTAGATACTTTTTCTCTCAAAGCCACTATTTTCTTAGTGAAATTTAACTAATTGATTTAGTAAAATATTTTCACTAATTGAATTAGTAGGTTGTCACTAATTCGTAGTGACCTACTTCTCGCTAATTTGATTAGTGAAATTTCACTATCAAATAGTGAAATTTCACTAATTCAGATTTAGAGAGTTTTGTTCTGGTAACATTTTAAACATAAAATCTGTTATAAATAGAATAAGAAAATTTATAATTCA
The DNA here is from genome assembly GCF_010883055.1 of Belonocnema kinseyi. Taxonomy (NCBI): domain Eukaryota; kingdom Metazoa; phylum Arthropoda; class Insecta; order Hymenoptera; family Cynipidae; genus Belonocnema; species Belonocnema kinseyi. The sequence goes on from NC_046659.1 coordinate 64,563,325, forward strand.
AATCTATTATTTTTGACCGTTATTTAAAGCCCTTCTTCTAGATATTCCTAGACTTTCGTAGACTTTCCTTGAACCTTCCCTGATTTTCATATCTCTGATCTGCGACCACCCTGAATTTAGATAAGAAAATTTTCTGATTTGCAGTGATAACATGTCATAAAAAATATAAAATTCCTTAAATTTTAAATGTCAGGCGAAAACATTTAATTGTTTATTTGCTTATTATTTAAATTATTTACAGGCTGTGGTACGAGTATTTTATCATTTTTAAAGAGGGTAATTTGGTTTACCTAATCAATTTAGAGTCATTCAAAAAGAAGTGGGAAAATACAGTAAAATAAATAAATAAAGTTTCAGTTTTATTTTGAGAGGAAAGAACTAAGAAATAAAAATATATTGGAAGGTACCTTCTGTTCTCTGAGTTGTGCTTCAAGAACATCAGCTGTATGACCAACGGCTCTCATCCTCTCAAGACGAGTTTCCATTCGGGCCAACCAGACTTCTACCTCGTTCCTCTTGCCTTCATACCGCTGACTGTCGTTCAACATGGCATCTAGCTGTGTTTTTCTTTGCATTACTTTAGAATTTGTCTCATCCCAGTGCTCTCTCAGCTTGGTTACTATAACAAAAAAAATAAGATGCGATTAAATTAAAACTAAGACTTGTGCATGATTGATCAGCTGCGAGGGTAAGTTATTAGTATTTCACACAAACGAGTTATTACAATCAAACTCAAAACTCTACCGTACTTTTAAGCAAAGGATATATCCACATTTTTATTAATAATAATCTGTACAAAAAGTAATTAGAAATTCTAATTGAATTCAGAGATTGCTAAGATCTGATAAGCGTACATATCCAGATTTTTTAGAAATCTTGAAGAAAGACTTTATCTACAAACAGTTGAGCCTATCTACGCGAATTCAATTATGCGGGGTCGACTGCGTGCCGAGAAACTGTTTCGACAAACCTATCTACCAGATCCTATCTACAGTTTTAAATTTTAAACCATTTTTTATTGCAGTTATTTGAATGATCCATTAATGATTTATTAATAACATAAGTACACAACGGATGCAGATAAGTATAGATGCAAACACGTTTTCTTAAATATCTTAGAGCGACTCTAAATGCAGATAGAGCCTTTCCTGAAAAGTAGGCCATTTAAACATGGTCTTTAATTTATCAGAGAGTCTTAAAACACAATTTGGATACTTGAAAATTTTGTTTGATGAATAAAAATTTGGTAACGTGCAAATGAAGTTTTAATTCAATGGATAAAACCACTCTAAAACCAATTTAAAATATCGACGACGCGGATCTAGTACCTTTGAAATATGCTCTTAAAAAAGCGAGATTCCGAGAACACGTGTCGTCGAAAAGTGGTGAGACTAAAAATGAAAAATTAATTTGTGAGAATAGGAATAACTGTTTTCAAATCAATTTTTTTTAATGTGATAGGACAGTTGCCGCAACAATTTAAAAAAATTAACATTTATTATATTATAGGGTAATCGGTACAAAGATTGGTCACTTAAGGAATTTAACCAGTTTAACAATTTGAAAGAAAGAAAAACACTATAAGCGTCTAACGAAATTATAAAACACACGTACATGGATAATTGATTTGATAACAATTTAATTGAACTAGTTATTCAAAGGCTTAAGATAGTATATGAAGACATGGTAGCCATGAAGACATGGTGATTAGCATAGGCCAAGGATTGCATGGTTTGCCACTGGAATATGATAAAATAAGTCATGGGTCTCCCCGTTGGCCACATGAGGTTACAGATGACTGATTTTGAAAGCACAGTGATTATCCACTGAATTGTATAATGGATTGACCGAAACAAAACAAAAACTATTTTTGACGTCATTTTCACTCGTTTAAATTCTGTGACCAGGTATAGGGGGTGCCCCCTCCCCATGATACATTGTAAAGAGGTAGGGGTTTTACAAAAATTTGTTGCCGGTCACAGCCCCCCCCCCACGAGAAGTTGGAAAGAGTTAGGTGTGTTAACTCACATTCTTTCTGTAACCAGTCACAGGGGCCCGCCCCCATGAGGCGTTATAAAAGGGGTAAGGGTTGCTACTTTACACTATTTCTGTAACCAGTCACATGAGTATCTTCCCGTTCCTCACTAGACGTTCAAAAGGGATATAGGGTAGAGACCTACATTAGTCGATTATTTCATTTAACAGAAAACTCCATATCCCGAAAAACATTCGAAACATTGATTCAACAATTTCAGATCCTTGCATATACATATATAATTTTTAAGTTAGAATACGACTTTCGTGTATGTTGACTTATCAAATTCAATTAAAATTCCAACATTTGTAATTAGAAATTGATAAATTAATTGAAAATTTTATTTAAATATAAACAGTATTTAAATCAAAGACTATACGTTTTTATTTATAAAATGAATATAACCGTGAGGTGTATCTTAAAGTTGAATGATTTGCCTAATTCTTATGCGAGGAGAGTTATTCTAAAAATTTGATTATTAACGTTGGGGTAATTGATTAATAAATTATCAACTTATCGCAGCTACTAATCTTCTACTTTCAGCTACTAGTTTTCGTTTAAATGGATTGCTCATTCAGCACCACCGGTTTTACCTTACTCTGGAATTTTTAAACGCACTAAGATGTGCTAACGTAGCTTATCAAATACGCTGCGGATTTGTTTGCGTTTTATCCTGCATTATTTAAGGGTAAGTTTATTTACACCTCATTAAAATGAGGTGGCCAATCATGAAAGGGGGGCATTGTACCGATTACCCCATTCTCAAAATCTCAGCATTCACTTCTTATTTTCAAAATATGAGTTATATTGTGCAAAATCATGAACAAATAGAAAAAATTTTCGTATCTAGTTGAATTTATTTTTCTTTCATTAAACAAAAATTGTTTAATGATTAAAATTGACTCATTCAAAAGTACACTTAGTATGGAAATCTGCTCTCGAATGAAGATTAATTACAACTAACATTTTAATTACAGAATTTCGAGTCACTCATTATTTTTTAGAGTGATATATTATTAGTGGAAAACTTAAAGGACATTTTGATGGGAGGAAAAACTACATTTTTAATTTACATGTCAACGAGCTCAAATATACGATAATATTGTTTTTTATAACGATTGAATTTAATTGTAAACAGAAATATTTTAATTGATGCCTAATAAAAGATACGAGGGTAGTTCAATAAGTCCTTAGAATGAAGTATAAAAACAATTTTTTTGGATAAATTTTTTTTTATTTTTCAACATAATCTCCTTGGAGCTCTATACACTTGGTCAATCGCTTTTCAAGTTTTTTTAATCCTTCAGAAAAGTG
>NC_046659.1:64566773-64572391 GCF_010883055.1 Belonocnema kinseyi
AGTTAAACCCTTTAAATGAAAATGTTTGATTACCGCTCTGAACTCGTTTTTTTCCATTTTTCTTAACGAACAATTGTTTTTTTCAATTGGTTATAAAAACACCTAAAATCAGAAGATGTAGACTGTGACTGCACCATATATCTAGTCGGGAGTGGTGCTGACTGAAAACAGATTATTTGGAGCGATTCGCGCGCCATATGTTGGTCATTCTAAGGACTTATTGAACTACCCTCTATAAAAAAGGCAGCTCTCATTTAGTAATTATATTGATTTAATATGAATATTTTAATAAGTATCAAAGGAAGTAATTTCGACACAGGTAGAATAATTTTCAAGTTTTTCCATTAAAAATGTTGACGATTTTCTCGTTTCCAAGCTTTTATTGTCAGAATGTCTTTGTTATGTTTAATTCTGTCGTTACTTATTTGATAACTGCTTTAATCTTCTAATTCTTGTTTAACCAACAAATTTGTTGGATTGGAACACACGCTCAAATGCGATATCGTTGATTTGACTGAATAATTCATATTACTTTATAATTCTCTGAAAACTCAAGGGGTCAGAATCGAAATTAGAGTAAATATGGGAGAAATACAAAACTTTGTAGAAAATAAAATTTTCAATTAGAATTCCTTTTTGAACTCCAACTGCACTTCATTTTTTTCCTCGCGATAGTATGCCAGAAGAACGAAATTGTGTTTTTAAAAAATGGTTGCACCAATATCAACAAATAAGTTTTCATAGAAGGACATTATAAGGTCCCCAACCCTGAAATTAAAAAAATTATGAAAACTTTAGTCAAACTTTGATAGAGCTAATTAAAAGAATAAACTTTAGTCTCCAAAACTTTTCCTCTATAGTTGTTCAGGAAGCATCCATTAATTACGTAAGGCTCTTTCGGTAGGGAGGATCCGGAAAAACTCATATTATTATTTTTTCTTTTTTATTATGTAATATTTCATGTTACACATATGCAATAAATATATGGTCGATGAACTGAACCATTTTCGAAACCTGGTGTGGGGGAGAGCCGGGTAGGTTGGGACAATTTTTTATTACTTCGCATATCTTTTTTACATGATGATTTTTTCCAGCGCCAAATACACTATTCTAAAGGTAATTTTATAAGCTATCATTAGACTATGAGGTTTTATTTTATTGCAATGCAAAGGAAATTTTATAGCCAATTCAAAGAATGTGTCCCAACCTGCCCGACACAAAAAAAGTCGGGTAGGTTGGGACACTATGTCGGTTGGAACAGTACTGAAAAATCATAGTTAAGTAGGAAAAAATTGTGGAACGCAGCATTTCACTGCAAAATAAGTGATTTATTCGTCCAATGTAACATTTTCTGCTATGTTTGTATTGGCCTATGGCCTGCATGTTTTCACATTTGAGGTTTAGTGACTTTGGTAATATAGCGAGCAAGACTTGATTTAGAAATTTTAAATGTATCGGCGGTTGTCCTTATTCTCCTGTTTTGAAGTTTTACTTCCTTAATAGCTTGGATTAGGGCATTGAAATCCTTTATTCCTCTTTCAGTCAACCGTTTTTTAGAAGGCATGCTGAAACGACACATTTGAAATGTTGTTAACAATCCCAAAAAGGTGACACTTTTTCCCACCCATGTAAGTAATTTGATGACGCTTTTTGATCGTATAAAGGATAGAAAGAGGTTTAAATGAGATACATGTCATTTACAATAAGTTTTATCCATTTACTTGATTATTTAAGTCCAAAAAGTTGGAATTACAAGCGCTCCCGAAGTCCACGTCAAAACTTTGTTTTGGTTCACAAGCACACATGTGTTCTATGCAAAGAATAAAAAGGCGTGTATTCATGAAACAACGTGAAAAGTGTTGTAGCGCTGTTATAAGTATACTATAAAAACCACAGGTGGCGCCTTTGTATAGACTCGAAGAAAGCACACTTTCCCAACCTATACGGCGTCCCAACCTACCCGGTTCTCCTCTACACTTTTAATTTAATATTATGGAACCCCTGGTAATCTTTACAATCATATGAAATCTCGTGAATTGTTTAGAATATGTTATAAATTCCTTCAATTTTTTTAAATCGTAATGTCTTGAAATCCCTTTAAGTTTATTGTGTCTTGTTACAATCCTTTTAATTCACTTAAAAACTGTGAAAACCCCTGAAATCGCTGCGAATATTAAAAATCACAAAAAATCCTTGAAATTACATAAAATTTTATGTATCTTACAAGATCCTTTGAAATATTCAAAATCCATTAAAAATTCACTGCAATCAGTAAAATCCATGGAAATCTTTCCGAATCTGTTGAAATCCCTTACAATATTAAAATCCATTGACATATGTTAAAAGCCACTAAAACTCCTCGAAATATCCTTAAATTTTTTTACAATAATCGGAAATCCTTTTCTCTGAAGTTGAATGTTAAATAACATAAATTCTAAAAAATTTTAAACGCTCTAATTTTTCGAATTACTATCTAAAGTGGCTGTTTAACGAATTCATTCAATCTTTCAAGACCTAAAAAATGTGCGAAAGCTCTATTTGATCTGTCCATTTTTTAGAGTTACCGTGTTTATGGGCGGACGGCTGGACGGACAGACGGACAGACGTCATCGCCAACACTTAATTTTTAGTTTCAGGGGGTATTAAAACGTGGAGATCCATTGAAAAACAATGGTGTCAAATTTAGGACAATTCTAATACTTTCTCACTCATGAATGATCAGAATGTAACAAATTTCGTTTTATTTGTGTTTGTAATTTTAACTCCACCGCTATGAATATTTTGACCCACGTGAGGAGCAAGAAGTACATAGAATTCACATAAGTTTATTATGATTATAATTTAGAACTTTAATTACTTACATATATTTTGAAGCCAAACCCTTAAGAAAAATAAATTTCGGAACTTTTGACCCTGCCCTACCCTATCTCATATAATACCTAATAACTTAAAATCCCTTGAAAACTTTAGAAATAATTTCAAATCTTTCAAATATTAGGTTGGTGCCTACTATGACTAATTTTATCTTTTACTTTTGCAAAGGAACTGAAATTCAAACTATTTATTTAGCGTTTGCCAACAAAATAAGTGGCAGCCTAATCTTGATGAGCAGTTATATAACAGAAAAAAATGAGGTTAAATTTTGTTGCATGTAAAAATTCCCGCTGTTAAAGTTTACATGCTATTTGGCGAAAGTTAATCCTACGATGGAATCAAAGCTGTCTTCTGCTACGGCGTCCTTGCAGCAATGGGAAAACGAAAATGTATGAGTGAATTCGAGCTATAAATCGGGACACCAGATTTAAAACGACAGAAAAAACAAAAGTTAAAATTTGTTGCAGGTAAGACTTTCAACGGTTAAAAATGAAAAATATTTCGGCAAAAGTTTCACAGAGGTTAGAAGAATAATTCTGATCTCGCCTACTGCGTGACGCGGAAATGAGAAAATTTCGATAAAATATGTAGAATCAGTAACAGAATAGGCAAAAAAAAATTTTCTTACTGATATATTTCCTCCGAAATAAATTAGACTATTGTAGAGGAATTAAAACTTACTTAATACCATTTAGCAAAAAGCGTAAAAAGCAAATGACAGATGGGAATCCCCGGTTCTCTCCAATTTAATGAAGTTAAACGACGATAGATAGCGCTGGCGTCGCAATCCTCGCTACATCTCGAATAAAAATGGAGCGATTATAAGAAGAAAGATTATCCATGCAAGGTTAAAATAGAAAATTATCTTCGATTCATTTAAAGTTTATCCGGCAAGGTTAATTTTTGTTGCGGTGAATCTTTCACCTATAATCGATGTAAACTTTATCTTTCGTTTTTTCTGTTATCGTGTTACTCGTCAATTTAAGGACTACAAGGACTCTAAAAGTAGGTATAAAAGAACTCTAAAATAAGGACTAAGATAGAAGATCGGTACGCGGATATTAATTACTAGCAAAACTCCAGCGCGTCCTTGTAATAATGCATGACATTATGCTTACGCGCGAGAGTACGGCAAAGTTTAATGCAGCCTAGTCTGCTTTCAGTTGAATAATGTTAAAGGACGACATGTTGCGTTGCCAACCCGGGGGAGTATCCGCGACGCGACGAGGGGCAGCGCACTTGGACCCTGGGGCGGAAGTAAGTGGCTGATCTATCACCTGGCTGCTTAAAGGGGTGCTGAGTGAAAGATGGAGACACCGTCTGCCGAGGGTGCTATTCAATGACGTATTGCGAGTCATTTACGCTCACCGACCTCGCATTCAATCGTTATTTTCCCTAATTATCAACGGTACTTGCTGCCTCCTTTCCAGTGCTCTTTATACTTCAAGTGCTGAACTTCACTGATATCAATCAACTTCCCTCGTTATCAGTGTCTCAAGTTCAAATCTTGGAGGCAATCATTATCATATAATATGTTTGTTTATCTTAAAAAATACGAATAGAACTACTAATAAATAGTGCAGAATGAAGCGTAGACAACACAGTAAAAACAAAGTGTGAATCCAAACGCTAATTTCAGGGTACCATATACCTGCAACAAAAATTAGTCATGGTAGTGTGAATGGTACCACTTCACAAGGTGTCGTTTCCCTCGTTCTTGGAGTACGAAACGTCACCTACTGTCAAATTATTTTTACAGTTTTGCGGTTAAAAGAATTGATAAGACTCGAACCCCAATTACGAGCGAGATGGATCACCATCTTGAAATTACCTGCAATAAAATTGATCTCAGAGTTTTTACTGTGAATTCCGCAGTATAGCCAACCACTTTCATCTTAAATCATGCGAAAACCGAGGGGTTAATAGCTCGTGAATTCAGATATACACCTTCGTTGAAGTTACTGGCGTTAAGTCACTTAAATTCGAATGAAGTCATTCAAACCACTTGAAGTCAGTGTACACTCCATCGGTCCGATTGACACTTCGGTGAATACATTCTGATTATATATACCTATATATACTGCCCTACAACGGAAAAACATACATAAGCGACATTTTTTCGAAAAATGAGTTTTTTATGTCAGTGGAATCGTGAGATTAAGCTGCGTCTGACTATCATTGTTAACATTATAATTTATATTTTTTTATAATGAAAAATGAATGTTTGAAAATCCGTATATGGAGAAAAAAGATCAAATCCAGCATAACAATGCATGGAAAGTACTTTGTGGTACCTGAAATTTGTAAGAGAAGGTGAATACTTTACGAAATACAAAAGAAGAATATAAGTAAAAGTATTTTGCGAATCTTTCGTCTGGCATAAGTGGCCGAGCACGCTAATTAGTACAAAACCAAAACTCCGCATGTGCCAGTATGTGATGTACGTAAAGTCTCAAGTTATAAATGTGTTGAGTCGAGCAAAGATATCCAAGCGAAGAAATGCGCAAGCGACATCGGTTAAATCCGGCATGCCATGCATGGCGTTTGTGGATGTCTCTTGTTCTATCGAGGGCCGAAAGCTCGATTACTTTACAGCGAAACACTACGAAAGCAAATTTGCGTACTTCCTACTTGGGATTTAATTGCAGAAAAATCCGCAAGTACATTTTTTAATTGAAATTGTTTAAATAATCAATTTGTCCTTTCAAAATCAGAAAGAGCACGATGCGTTTTTCTATAATATC
>NC_046659.1:64572491-64586416 GCF_010883055.1 Belonocnema kinseyi
ATTTTCAGTTATTCTCAAATATAGACAAATCATTTACTCTACTTACAGTATTTAGTAGTGGACACATGTTATGACACATTATTTTAGAAAAATATAAAACAAATAAGAGTGTTATTTTCAATTAAAAATGAGTTTAAAAAATCACACTAGATTATGTTCAGTGATAGCAATAGAAGAACGGATAATTCTATGTGTAGATATATAAATTTAATACATATATCTGCACATGTATCACCGCTCCAATAGGGAACCTCTAAATCATATCTGATGAAAAAATTTGTTAACTAAAAAAGTAGAAATTAGGCTGGTGTATTATACAAAAAAATGTCACAAAACACATTGTAAACCCGCCCAATTAATGTACAATTTAGAGTCCAATCACTGTGCTTCCAAAATCAGAAATCTTTAAGCTGATGCTAATCATTGTACCATCGTAGTCAGTCGTCGTTTTTTGACATTATTAATTTATTCATATATAAATTATGTTCTACTGTAAATTCGTGAATTATTATGGCAATTTATATCAGTAATAAATTTATTATCCATATGTGTATTTTAGAATTTTGTTTGACATTTATAGTGGTTTTTACAAATCACCAAATTTAAAAAACACTTTAAGAAATTGCAAATTTTGATTAATGAATAATGACTTCTACTTGCAATAATTTATTGAAATAAAAATACTTAAGTTAGAAATTTCTAGATTCGAAATAATCAAAAGCAAGTAAAAATAAGTGAAGAGTCTAAATTCTGATCACAAGTTTTCAAATCTTGTTGTGATTTTTTTTTCATTTATATTTCCCTTATAAATGCGAAAAAGTTTTGGTCCGAATTTCCATACCTTTTGTGAGGAGAAAGATTTCCACGATAAAGGATGAATTTTCCCAGTTACGATAATCTATCAAGCCATTAATCACAAGCCACGGTGTGGCATTTGGGAAATGGATGGATTCTGAAACGATATGCGGTTCGATCCTAACGGAAATCGAGCACACTGATGGTATAGTCCGCATTTGCATGCGTAAATATCCAGGATCAATCATTATACTTCTCCAGGGGTTATTTGTAGATCTTCGAACTCTTTCGAAAATGCAATCTACTACATAATGATAGAAAGTTTCGGAACTTGAAATTGTATAGCTTCAATTACTAAATTGTTGAATGTTATTAAAGGAATTTCCTCATAAAGAGGGCACGTCTGTATGCTTGAGAACTTTAATTATTCTCACGGAAAAATGGATCATTAGAAAAACTCTCTAAACATGTAGCTCTATCTTAAATTGAAGCGCAGCTTTTCGCCTGTGACTTTTTTTAAATTACTATTTGTATTCAGGCAAGTTGAACTGCCTTTTTAAAAGAGTAGGATGAACAATAGCTAAACACTCAGAAACCGTCAACTCTCAGCGAGAGTTTCTATTTGTATAGTAAGCCTTACTTCTGTGAAGAGTAATTTTGCCGATTTCGCATTTTGACGCATATATGAATATGTATATATGCACTGTATGCATTCTATACACGATTCATGAATATATTAGCTCGGAATTTTTACAACAAAAACGATTTAATATGTCGATCGACTTAAAAAGAAAAAAATTATTTTATTTGTAATTACTGAACTTAATTTACGATTATTACATTACACAATTGTACACAATAATGCATTAATTCACAATTAATTTCTTACAGAAAATACCTAATATTTTGTAATGAGCTTAGGAAAAATATTTTGTATCATGGAAAATCAAGAGTTGAAAAATTGTTTTCGAATGCAATTTTTTGAATTTGTTATTTTATTTTATAATCATCTCGCGGTACTGAAAACGCAACATTAATTTACATAACTAATGTATAAATGAAAAATATTAGAAGAAATTATCCAGCTTCAAAGAAATCGATATGGAATTTGACAAACTCAAAGTTAAAATATCATAAAATTAGAGCAGCTCGGCTTCGGATTGCGATACAAATTTCAATTTTCAGTTGAAAATAAAAATTAAGAAATAGTCGCGGGATATTGAATTTCTGAATATTGTATCTAAGATCAAACTTTTTGCAAAAATAAAAACTTTCTCCTGAGATATAGGGATGCTGAATGAGAATAAAAAATGTTTTATACCAGAAAATTATTCAGTTCAGAGAATTATAAAATTAAAGATCGCGATTGAACAGTAGTGGTCAGACTTTTTTGCTGAAAAACCGAAAAAAAAGGAAATATAGTTTTTTCGTTCAATAATAGTAATTTCTACAAAGATCAATGGGAAAAGGATAACAAAATTATTACTACGTTAAAATTGGAAACCAATTTGAATTAAAATTTTACTACAAATTAGTTTTTAACTATTGTACGAAAAAATGAGATTTCGAAAAATGCATTATTCTACTAAAAAAATTCTTCCAAATAATACAATATTTAACCCTTATTCGGCACACTTCCGTGGAGAGACATGTTCGGCACACTTGGACCACCTGCACCCCAACGACAAAATTTATTATTGTAAATGAACCGCTTAATATTTTGAGTTGCATTTTTTTATAGGGTGTGTTCAGAGCTTACTTTTCCAAAATATCATGGTTATATATTTAAAAATGTTTTTAAAGTATGATGAAAAAATTCATCTTTTTTATTTTTTGATTAAAAAGGCTCAAAATTCACCTGAATGAACTTCTAAGGTATTACTTTCAGAAAAAGAATATAAAATGGAAATCTATTTCAAAAAAGGTATTTATTTTTAGAAATGATGGTAGGAATTTTGAGAAAAAATTAACTTCATGTTCTTGCCAAAATTTTACAAAAATTGTATTCTCCAAAGAAAACTTTTACAATGTTTTGATCGAAATATTGTCGAAAACCGTCAAAAGCATGTAAAATAATGTATCATTAAATTTTATTATGCATTACCGGCACAATCTTTGCAAATCATGCAGCAGTGCTGGTCGCAAACAGCGCGAGTACAATTAACGCAATCTTTTCTTATCTTTCGATCATTTAATCTGGAATACAATGCGCATATTTTTTGTGTGTTATATTGTACTCGCAGCAAAACTCTTGCATTTACAATAGCTTGATCAAGAATCCCAAAGAAAATTCTGCATGGCCATCTGTGTTTCCTTCTAGTGACAGTATAGGAATGACACAGTTTGTCAAAATTGTCCTTGAGCACCAGACTCTAGAAGGCGTTAATTTAAACTCGCATCCTCCATATCAACATCCTCGCTTTCGCTTTCTTCTTCTTGTGTAATTTCTTCAGAATAATTTCTTTGTTTGTCGTCAGAATCATGCTTTCTACCATCCGAATCGCTCTCCTCATCTTCTGTGAGTAATTCCTCGCGCATAGGGCAAAGACCGCACATTGTACGCCATCTGATTGATTATGTAATTAATCATAACATACCGTATAAAAAAAGTAAAAAAATGTTTATTACGTTCCTGATTCTTAAATCTGAAGTCTAAAAACAACGTAAAAAAATCACTAAAAATTTCGAAATTGAATCATGCGCGGCACACTGGGGTGCAGGTGGTCCCACTCGATTTCGAAAGACTAACATTCGAAAACTGATGGTCTGAGCAAAACGCTGCTGCACTGTAGCTACGGTGGAAAGATCGAACTATAGCCAAATGTCGTGCTAGATCCGCTTTTTCTACGTTTAGGTACTTAGAACCAATGAATTATAGCCGGGGGGTGCAGGTAGTGCCAGTGTCCCGAATAAGGCTTAAACCTGGGTGGCTGAATCAAATACAACCCTGATCATTTTCAGCGTTATAAAAAGTTAAAAATATCATAAGCATAAAGCTCCATAATAAATACAATGTAACAAAAATGTATATTTTAAACATAATTCTTCAGAATATTTTTGAATTCTGGTAATTTTGTACGAAACAACAACAAAAAACCAGTGTGATGTAAAGATTTCGAACGCCAAATCAGACCAATCTTCGACCGACAATGTGTATAATAAATTGTAGCAAAATTAGTCTTTCTGTCTTACGGTCACAGCAAAATAAAACAAATTAGAGCTATCATTTTAACTCAATTTATTTTTAGACAAACTGAACTTCGCCAACGTTTCGCCATCACTGCGTGCCTGTTCCATAGTACCTAAATCGATAATTATAATAAGCTGATACATAATATAAAATAAATAGAATAGTGAATTATAATATAGACTGTTTCGTATAAAACGAAACCCCCAAGTTTGCAACTAAGTTCAATCGGTTTGTTGTAATTTTTGTATAAAAGGGAAAATGTTATTTTTAAAATGATTAAGACTACATTTTGGAATTACTTTTAATGGTATATTCTTCAATGCCTTAATACTTAATACACATTTTTTGGAGAGAAATCTCTCTGTTCACTTTCGAATTAATACAAAAATCTTTTTCTATTGAGCAGAGACTCTAAGGAATACCCTTCCCTCTTGTTATAATTAAATTTTAATGATGTAGGACCGAGGGAAAGGATGGTTTTAACTTTCTAAATAGGAGAGGGACCTTCGACTTACCCAGGTTTATTATGGGCATTTTAACCATTTCCAATTTACAATAAATTCTTTCAATCGAATCAATCAACCTTAAATAATTTTCAGTAATAAAAGGCTCGAGCATGGAACACAAAAGTAAATAATTTCCAAAAATAGGGCAAATTTGGGAACCATCCTGAAAGCCTGCAAACGAAGGTCGCATATATTATTCAATCCAAACAATAACTTAAAAGTCAAACTAAAAGTGAATAAAATAAAACGAATATAATAAACAACACAAAATATTCTTTTTCAGTATGAAACACACTCCCCCCGTTAAGAGCTCCCGCGATCAACCTTTTTCTGTGATTAAACATTTGGCAATGGTGCGAGTTTTCTCACATTTCGCTTATATACACCCGAGGAAGTTTTTACTGATACCACACGAACTATTTTATCGTTTCCTGGATAAATGTCAATTACGCGTCCCAGTTTCCACTGCACTGGTGGGATATTGTCATCTTTAAATAAAACAATAGAGCCGAACTGAATTTCATGTGTACCCGTTGTCCATTTCTTTCTAAAGTTCAACTTATTTAAATATTCCTTATGCCAACGTGTCCAAAAGTCTTGCTTCATTTTTTGGACAAGTTGCCATCTCGACAACATGCTAGGTCTTTCATTACTGAGATTTTGTTCTAGTGGTGCTGTGAGTGTAGACCCAATCAGGAAATGGCCTGGGGTAAGTACTTGTATATCCTTTCGATCTGCTGATACCGGAACGAGCGGCCTTGAATTGAGGATGGCTTCGACTTTGATTATTAGAGTATTTAGTTCTTCGAATGTCATTAGTTCATTGCTTGCTAATCGGACGAGGTGACGTTCGAAGGACTTAGCAGCGCCCTCCTAAATTCCACCAAAAGGTGGCAACAAGGAAGGCATGAATTGCCAATCGATTCCTTAATTAGTGAGATAAACCATTATTTTCTTAACTTATTCCGGTATTTGGAGTGACGTTACCATTTCCCGAAGTTCATTGTTGGCACCGCTGAAATTAGTACCATTGTCTGAGTATATTTTGCTTAGTACATGTCACCTTACTTCTATTGCGATATTTTTTTTCTTTGTTGTAGAATGGCCCACAGTAGTCCACTCCAACATTAATGAATGGTTGCATATCTCCTGATTTTCGAGCCTTTCAAAGATTACCCCTTTTATAATTGATAGGTGGTGGGTTTGCACGGCAGCAACGATGACATTTGCGTATATTATTCCTGACTTGATTTCGAGAATCCACTGGCCAATAATTTTGACGTAGTGCGTACAGAGTCGTGGGTACTCCAGCGTGGAGGTGTGACAAATGTTCATGGTGTATGATCAAATCAGTTACATGGTTTTTTTTTGGTAAAATGGCACCGCGCTTTTGAGAAATTGTTAAGGATGAATTTTGCAGTCGTCCACCAACTCTCAATACACCTGTGTTGTCGATAAACGGATTGAGGGTGATGACTTTGCTAGCAGGGTTTATTGGTTGTACTATTTTCTCCATCGTCTGGAATCCTTTGGAGAATGCCATCCGTTGAATTTGTGGAACAATACGCAGAATCGAATCCTAAGTTCTCGTGAATGAATAGGCTTGGGCTTGAGCGTATCTTGTCCATCGTATCACTTTGCTTCTGCGGATCCCGATGTGCTCTTTCTGTTTCAGAGCATCCATGAACCTGAAACATAATGTAAATACTCGAGCCAGTTTGATGAGTGAATTAAACTTTTCGAAAGGATATGTCTCAATAGACATCTTAAGACACGTGGCTTTCTTGATTTCAAGATCTTTAATGCATTCTGGAATGGAATTCATTGGCCATGTGTGTTCAGGACCTTTCAGCCAGTCTGGACCATGTTGCCACATCACGTGGCAAATGTTTGAAGAGTATGAAATTCTGTGTTTACCCATTGCAGTGTGATCGTGGAGTCAGTCTAGAGGATCGTCTTTGACCATGAGATATTAATGCCTTATTTTACTGCATTGTATAAGCTCATAAGAGTGTATGCTCAACATAACTCTAATCTAGGTACGCTTATTGTTTTTAATGGAGCAACTCTAGATCGACAGTAAAGAAGATTTACTTGCCTTTGGCCAAATGCATCAAGTGATTTGATGTATATACAGGATCCGTATCCAGTCTCGCTGGCGTCGCAAAAGCCGTGTATTTGGTTATCGATTGGATTGCCTGTAATTATTTGTCTTTTGAATCTTAGTGGATTGATTTGCGGTAATTGAATACAGAATTCAATCCAGGTTGTATGAATACATATTGGAATGGATTCGCCCCAGTCAACTTTGGCTACGCAAAGTTTTTGGATGATTGATTTTGCCTTAAGAATCACTGGTCCCAATAGACCCAGTGCATCAAAGATAGTAGCTACTTCAGATAATATGGTGCGATTTGTCACACAATGTCTCGGGGTGATTATTTTTGCTGTATATGCTATAGTGCCTGACCTTCAGTTCCAAACTATTCCCAAGGTCTTTAATGTTTTTTCATCAGTAAGTTGCAACCTTTGATTAATGTTTTCTAGGGCAATGTCTTCTAAAAGTTGTGGTTCCTTTGACGCTCACTGACGAAGACTTAAACCTCCTTCTTTCAACAGGTCATTGATTTCTTCTGGTGCCTCATTTGCTTCTTTTATAGTTTTTAAAGAAGTTATGAGATCGTCAACATCAATGCCATTTAGTAATATGTTCGTAGCTAATAAATGATTTGTGTTTTACTAACCTTTTCTTGGATTTTCAATCTTACACCTGTTCTGAGTTAGTGGTTGAAGTTTTATCTTGAAGTGTTGTTTGCTTGCGCAGATTTTTTTCTTTCATGCAAGCCACATGAATTAGCGTATTGTGTCTTTCTCCACATGACCGACTGTTTGAAACTGCATAGCAGTCTATTGCTCGATGGTTGTCTCTAAGACAATTTAAACAAACCCCACAACTCCTAACCAATTGACTCATCCCGTCCTAGGCATGGGTTAATATAAGCCAAGCGCACTACTCTTTTATTTTAGTTATACGAAAATAACAAATTAGTAGATTTTAAATACTGACATGAAAAAGACAACTATGCTCATATTGCCCCACCCTACCCATTCAAATTTCTTCTAATTGGTTGCTTTGTAGGCCCTACGATTCGACAAAGAAAACAAAGAAGTATTGGATAGAAAAAGACAGATTATTATCTATTATCGTTTTGAATCGAAAATTAAGAAATGCGAAGATGTTGGTTTAAAATAATTCAAAGTGTTGATTACTGGTCTATGTATTCATTGAAGATGAACTAACTGCAATATCCCACAGTATAGTTATTTAAGAAACAAGACGTTTCAACTATTCTTCGATAGTCTTCATCAGTGTTACAATATAGAGACCATACATGTCTTTTAGTTGATAAAGTTCCATATATTGAAATTAACTTATATTGAAACTAAGGATTGACTGTTTTGATTCCGTCCATAGGACGAACATTAATAAAACTTTTTTAAAAAGCCCCAAAAAATGTTATGTTTGGTTTTATTTACATGTCATCCCATGGACGACATTTAAAAATACATCTTTAATAAATACATAGATCAGTAATCAATACTTTGAATTATTTCAAACCAACATCTACACTAGTTACTGACCCTGGTCAACACCATTCCCAACCAGTCCCAACTTCAAACTGTCAAGTGTTGATGTGAGAATTGTGAACACTGTGATTTTCGTGGACAGTTAATTTAACATTTATAAGAGTAAGAGTTTTTATGTTCAAACATTTAATCGTATGTCTGGTTATGAAACTGCATCTCATGCACTATGCGCTATTCGCAAAAGTGTGTTCTGTCCACTTGAGGTGTTTTTTTCGGAAGTATTTCCCTTATGCATACATAGTTGTTGAAAAGTGATTTGTTTTTGGATGCTACTGTCTTCGAATAGTTAAATCAAATGAGCGAACTGCAATCCTGGCAGATTATTTAAGAAGAAGCTTTCCTTTTAAACGATGATCAAAGGATTGCAAACGTCTTAGGTACGTAAGAAGGAAACACGTTTATTTTAATGTGTAACAGCAAACTTCCTTCCTCATTTCGGTTAAATATTTAGTTTACCCTTGTCTCCATATTAGAATTTTTTTTAAATATTAGTACCACGCAGTAAGATCCAGCAAAAACGGTTAACACGCCCCTGACTGAGAGTCTGGGTTTTATGTCAACGTCAGTCTCCGCACTGACACTATATCCAGGTTTTAATATAGTTATTGAAGCTGTTTGTTCCTGTAATCTTTTTTTTTTACAACTTGAAGTAGCCATGCCGACTTTAGGTTTTGTATATGTTGAGATCACTATCTCATACAGTATCAAAAAATATTCAAATTGTATCTAGTACAAAACGAACCAGTAAACTTCATGATAACAATGCATAAAAGTGAATCTGACTATCCACTTTTTGCCGCGCTAACAATTTTTATCTCGCTTTTTGTCCTAATATCGATTCCAAGGAGAAACTCAGGACGATGAACTAAGCATGTAAAGACTTTCAAAATTATACAATTTGTATTCTACCTCAGTCCACGATAACTTTCAAGTTCTCTTTTAGGAATTCACTACAAAGTCTACAAAACTTTAATGAGGAATCTGCGAAAATGCCGAGGACTTTTAACTTTCATTACTGTCGGGGAAACAGTAAAAAATTACATCAATATTTCAAAACTTGAGTACTTATCCTGAACTAAATTTCTTATTTTAGCAATAAATTAAAATCTGTATGAGGTACAAGAAAATATAGTAAATCGAAATAGAATATTATCTGATTTAAACTGAATATTTCAGGCTCGGTCTAAGTTATTTTAAGAAATTGGAAAAGACGTCAAAATCACAGATTAGAAAAAAGAGTAATAAGGTGAGAAATTCAAGCCTTAAGTTTTGTCAAGCAACATGAATATCTAAATGAATATAGGAATATAAACTGCCCGGTTGACACGCACCTAGCGAGGCGAAAATATTCAAATGTAGACACATCCATATGCAATAGAAGGAACTATCCTGTGTACTAGAAACACTCTAGGCTAATTCATTTTCTAGATATTTCGCAGGAATTCTATTATACTAGTGTGGGTTGCTTCAACCAATCGATAGGATTTTTCTGATGGGAACCACACTTTTCGGCTCAGCTTTTGCCTCAATATGAAATTGTGGGACAGAGGCCAGAACTAGGAGAGAAATTAAGAGGCTAGTGCTCCACAGAGTTAATAACTTCGAGAGGCAATGGCATTATCAGCGCTACATAAAATCTCTATCAGCCATTTCCTGCGAGCTCGGCTTTCGATAGTTTTAAAATAAAAAGCCAGAATTTAATTATTACAAATAAAATTGAATAAAATAAGTAATTTGATGACCACTGAATGGAAAAATGATTAACAGATTTCAAAATTTAAAGACTTTAAGGTTAAAATTTTTTTATTATATTTAGAAGTCATGCACCCTTTTTTTCTTACGCATATGATTTTATGAGTAGACATATGTGTATTGAAAGTTATTAGAGAATAAATACAAAAGAATATTTTTATAAGCATTAAAGTATAGAGAAACTTTTAAATTAAAAAAACTAAAAAATTAAACGAAGCAATACCTAATATTCAACACCGTCTTCGCAATAGTCGACGAATTAGTCATATTAATGGATATTCACTTCCTAATATTCGATACTAAGATTTTTAGATTACTAACATTGTCTAGAAAAGAATAATGGGTATTAATAATGTGATTAATATTCTTTCGAAGTCAAAATAATTCCAAAGTTTTCGATGAAATTTACAAGAATTCCAGGTAAATTTTAACGAATTCAGAATGAATTCAAGAAATAAAGAATTAGTTTAATGAAATCCTTGGATTCTCTGTTTTATTTTAGTGAAGGAAGTGACTAAAGCGATATTTTTGTTTTAAAAATCGTCTATAGTGTCTTCATCTTCAAAAAGTAAGTGAAAAGTGATTTGAGAAGAAAAATGACTAAAAGTGATTTTGGGGCAGTCCTACGACTTATCGAAACCCGGTATCTGATACCGACTTGCTAGTCTTCGATGATGAATTATTCGTAATATCCAATATTAACTTGTTAATGGTCGATGACTTTATCCCGATACTGTCTGGTCACCTCCAAACACACCCAACTCTCAGATTCTGTCCCCCGCAGTGCGCAAGTACTCAGTCGATTACACTACACAATATTATACATTGTAATATGAAACGGTTCAGGTGGCCCTGCTGTTTACTTTTGTTTCCCCCTGACTTGTGGCCAAGGCCATTTACAGGCAACCCTTGAAACTGGACGGGAGCCGAAAGTTCGGTGTATTCGATATCGATTTACTGATTCACAATCATCAAAATCTAGCAGTCGATCCTAATTTCCTGATATCCGATGCCAAGTTTATGATAATCGATCATTGAAACCAGATAGTGTATGCTAATTTCCTAATATTTGATATCGATTTCCTGATATCTGATACCGACTTCCTGATAGTCAATCATCAAAACTTGATAGTGAATGCTGTCTTCCTGATAAAATTGATACCAAATTTCTACTAGTCGATGAATGAGCCTAGATACTGTATGATTACTTCCTAATATTCGACATCCATTTACTAATAGTCGATGAATGATTTCTGATATTGGATACTGTATTTCCAAATTTTGATACAAATTCCTGATAGTCAATCATTGAAACCTGATAAACGGTGGATGCTTCTTAATAGTCGATGATGTGAGATGCGTAAAATTCTATAGCGATTTTTTCATAATTGATTAGCCAATTCTATTATTGGATGCTGGTTTTCTACTATCCAGATATGAAAGCTTAATGTTGCAAGTTATTAGAAAATCTTTTATTAATTCATCGTCTAGAAGGTATCGTCCATAAACTATTGGGAAGTCGGTATAAAATATTTGATTTCATTTATCAACTATTACGAAGTGAAAATCGGCAATCTGGGAATCGTTTTTCTTCACCTTGAGTTCAGATTGTCTTTTTTATATAGACTACATAAAAGGTCCATTAGATTTTGAAACACTAAATAAGAAAAAAAAATATTTTTAATCTCCTGAATTTCATAATTAACGTGAATATCCTACATTCGGTTACATAGTTTGTGAACATTGTAAATAATTACCAGAAAGGTTTACCCAACTCTGATTTAACGAGATTATGGGAACAATATTAACAAACTTTCATCATCTCTGCAGCATTCAGTAATAGCCATTGCCAACTTTCATTGGCCCCCTTATCGATTGGATCGTTAATCTACGTGTACTGAACAAATCCTCACATACATATACATGTGTACTATCATAGCATATGAAATGACCGATTTGGAAACTGGAACGTATTAGGGTTCAACGATTAATAATCCCGAATCCCTAGGCAATGCCTAAGTATCTGCAGAACTATACTGCAGACATATAACGAGCAAGCACATTTCATTAGAAAATTTCATTTGAAATGCATGCATTTGGTCATTATGAACATGAAACTTTAAAACCTAAAGTTAGGGAAGCATTAGTTGCTTGAATTATTTAATTGTAGTATTATTTCATATGTAAGTAAAGGAAGTGTACGCGTACCGAAATTTCGGTACAAACAGATTTTTGCCAATTGAAGGTTTTTGTAACTTTCTTATCAAAACAAGAACTGTAAAAATAATTGGACATGCTATGTAGAAGAGAGAAGCCTATACAAAAATCATGACTTCTCTGGAGATTTTTCTACGAGTTGGTACTTTCCTCAAATAAATTTAGAGCTGTAACGTAAAATGAAGATTACGAATGATTTCAATACCAATTATTATTGCTCCAGAGTCCTATTATTTAGAATTACTCAATTTACATTAATAATTTAACAGGATAAGCCGTGTTAATAGGATGAAATGTCAATTTTAGGATTCATCCAGGTTTATAACCATATGAAATATTAAATATTAATGGGGTCCCATTATCATCCGAGTTTACAGGAATGGTGGTAAAGCAATAAACTATTGCAAAATCGATTCTTCCTTTTAAAAATGGGTACGAAAGATGTCAATTTCTTGATTAACATCATTTTTACGTTACTTAATAGCATCAATAATAAGAAACTAACTGATACCTACTTATTATATCAATCAATCTCCTTCGCTGGTACATTAGAGGCATGATAGTTTCTCGCACAGAGTATATTTTGAAGTACTTGATACCTAAGGTCTTGGTGTAAACTGACGATTTATTAATGTTCACTTATAGAATTTATTACGTAAAATGCTCAAAATTTGATACTCAATCATGAGTGCCATTAGGTATGTCTATGAATTTAGATAATATTATTCTACTTGAATAAGCAAATGTTCGTATTTTCAGGGAAAATACAAGCCTTATGGATTTAGCTCGTTTACATTTCTGAATATAGAATTTATAAGTATACACCATGAGATTCTTGATTTCTAAATAGAAGCAATCATCTTATTTTAATCAGATAATCTCGGCTTTTTGAGTTATCACTCAAATATTGCTAGAAACAGAAGAAAATTTTTGACATTGGCCTTTAAAAGTTAGCTAATTGTAATGCTCAATTCTATATACGAATCTACTTTATACTGCATGATGATACCTTTGTAGGGCCCCTTATTTGAACCTGACCACGATCTCCTTCAATTCTATCGCTTGACCTGACATCCAAAACCACCTAGACAACAATTATCGACAATAGCCCTCTGTCCTCTGATGCGACCTCTACTACCACAAATTCGAATATTCAACTGTGAGACGCTTTAGAGACACCAGTGTGGGTTACCAAATTATACGGTTTTGTCATAATTGAATTAAATTATGTCCTATTTTTATGTTTTACCCGTATAATTATTTATGATACTATGCGTACCGCAGGTGTTCGCAGCGTGTGCGATGCTCGCAGCATGAGCCGCAGGCGAATCCTCCTATCACAAGCATATTGATTACATGACACCCACCGCGAAATTGGGGATTAAAAAGTTACACAAGTCGTATTTTTACATCGATTATAAAGTTTTTATTTTAAATTAAAGGTGAATAAATTTCTAAGCTGTCTGTCGAGGCTGAATTTAAAAAAAAAGAAAATTCACTAATTTGTTACTTCAGTTTTAAAATGAGGAAACACCATAATTTATTACATTTTTACTATCTATTTTGCTCCATTTATTGATATTTTCTCAAACATATACAGAATGAGTACATATACGAGATGTGTTCAAAAAGTAATGTGACTTTTCAGTTTTCGCGGGCTGCGTACATTCGAGTTTAAAATTTTTTGTTTTGTTGTGTTGGTACACTCATCCCGATCATATGTTCACAGTTTTGACTATATAGCTCGTGCTGTTTTTCTGGCAGAGGCGTAAAAGGTTAGAAGGGTTTGGTGTGCTCGGCGATTTTCTTCTTTCGAA
>NC_046659.1:64586516-64609703 GCF_010883055.1 Belonocnema kinseyi
GACGAACCTCGCCCTGGACGTCCCAGCACGTCAACAACAGATGAAAACGTTCAAGCAGTGGAAGAAATGGTGTTGAAAAATCGCCCAATTACCATCAGAGAAGTTGCTGAAGATGTTGGCATATCGGTCGACTCATGCCATGCCGTTTGCGAGAGGCGATACGCAAAAAACGTCCAGAACTTTGGAAAAACAATTCATGGCTTTTGCATGAGGATAATGCACCTGCTCATTCATCGTTGCTTGTGAAAGATTTTCTGACCAGAAACAGCACCACAGTCATGCATCAGCCTCCATATTCACCGGATTTGGCCCCCAGTGACTTTTTTCTTTTCCCAAAACTGAAGAGACCCATGAAAGGACATCGATTTTCAACGATTGAGGAGATAAAAACTACATCGCTGAAAGAACTCAAGGCTATACCACAAAATGATTATCAGAAATGCTTCGATGTTTGGAAAAAGCGTTGGCACAAGTATATTATATCTGAAGGGGATTACTTTGAAGGGGACAACATAAATATTGAGAAATAAATGAATATTTTTTGAGAAAACCATAAAGTCACCTTATTCTCTTATTTCTCTTTATGGAGACAATACACGAAAAAAGTGCATTAATCTTTCCTGAATTATTTCTATAGTCGGGATAAGAGCCAATCTTAAACAGATGTCATAGATTTTGTATATATTTAAGGACTTAATGTAAAACACATAATTCTAAGGTTTAGATACCTCAATTCTGTTAAATGTATATCAAAAGTCTCGAAAATATGATGAAAAATCTTATAAAAATTCGATTCGGGGTATCGAGTGTTTTTTGAAGCACTGCAATATAAGACCTATAGACTTCAGTTCTATAAAGTGTAGCTGCACGTCCCGCCTGTGCGAACCCAAGCCGAAATTTAGACCCTACTTGGAAGTTGCAGCTCCTTATTAGAACCTACTTTAACGCTATTTAAACTTATAACCTCTTCTTTGAACTTTTCACTCCTAGAGAATAAAAAATTAGAGCCTACTTTGAAGCTGTCACACCTCTCTGAAGCTACTTTGAATCTTTAGAGCCTACATTTTTATAACTCAAGATCCTACTTTGACGCTGTTTAACATCCCCTTTAATATTGACCCTACATTGAATCTTTTGAGTCTACAATGTTCGAGCTTCATGAAAATAAAGTAAAAATTACGTTTTACTTAGGATAATTGAACTCATTGGTCATTTTAATGGCAGAATGCACACTCAATTAACAAAAATATTTAGGGGGGAGATACCTTTAGAATTTCCAAAAAATCGATTTTTCTTTTTTTCATATTTTGAATGTATAATATGTTAAAAATATACTGTAAAGGGAAAAAAGGAAAATATTAAATATTTATCGAGATATTGTCAAAAATGTCATAGTCCCCATACTGTCACTAATCAGGTATTCGGAGCGCTTGGGTCGGAGCAATGTTTCTTTCACAATAGGTTTGTATATATATATATATATATATATATATATATATTTCGTCCCAAAAATTCTGGGAAGGCTGATTACTACGTTACTACGTTTACTACGTTTATTATGTGGATCCGGAATCGCCGATTGATCGGCAAGTCACTGAAATTAATATTTATACCGTAACGAATCTTTAGACGTGATTATCTCGAAATTGTCTTTTCAAAAACAGCTCGTGCTGTAACTTAAAAAGTTATTGGCCGATAAGTCTGAAATTTGCAGGGGTTTCTCTTTATGGTGCTATCGGAAGGATATACCTAAAAGTTTAAAGATATCGGGTTATTAAATAATTTTCTTGGGGTCAAAAGTGTTGAAAAAATGGTCGAAAATTTGGACCTTCGATTAAACAGCCGATATAAATTTTAATTTTCAATTTTTTTCATTATTTTATAAGTTTATCCTTCCCTTTAACACATACGTAATCGAAAAAAAAACCTTTTTTATATCAAATAAATCGAAAATTTTTGACAGCTGCAGCAGTTTTCGATACCTCGGAGCAGACGCTTGAAGAAATATTCTGCAGGGTAGCCATTTTGTAAAAAAAAAGAAAAAAAAACACATGTTTTTTTACACTTTAACAATGTAAGAAAAAGATATTAAAATTTATAAATGATCTAGTTATTTTATCAACTAAAAAAAAATCATTAAAATTGATTGATTTTACCCTTTCTAAAGGTATCTCCACCTTTAATTCAAGATTTAACCTAATTGTAACTAATTATTTATATATAAATCAATACTTCTTTGCAATGTATTTTCTCTCAACTAAAAATGCTGAAAATTTGTATGAGAACGATATTCATCATGGAAAATTACTAAATGTTGTCGATTAATAAGTCATTATAAACTTTTTTATCAATAATTAATGAAAGTTTGTGTATTCAACAGTCATATGGGTGATTGAGAATCACAACAAATTATAAGAATAAAATAAAAAAATTTGAAAAATATATTAAAATATATATTTAATAATTATAATTAAATTTGCTGATTGTTACTAGATTTTTATTAGACTATTGCGGTTAATTTATTTGCAACATGATTTCATGGAGAAAATAACTTTTTACAAGTAACGCAGTACCACTTTTCCAATAGTTTAGTCATTTTTGCTACTAAACAATAATTATTGAAAGTTTCTTAAACATTTTCTTAGAGGAATATTACTATTTACGTGTCTACCACTTGATTTAGGAGGAAAAGTCAGTTCTTTTCGTGAGAAAATGTTTACTGTTTTAATTTTTTATCATATTTATTGAAGAATAGGAACGGCTAAATGTATGAAAAATAATTTACTACTTATAAAAAATCTTTCCTTAATAAAGAGATAAAAAAATATTTGTATTATAATCAGCAAGTTTAACATTGTATTCATTTAAGTAATAAATAACACAGAATCAAATTTAAATATGTAGCCTCACATTCTTTTAAAGCGTATAACGTAGAATATCTCTAAAAACAGAATTATAAATAAATAAATAAATAAATAAACTTGAATTATTGGACAAGTGATAATGATTTTTATCGAAGACATCCTAACGCGTCCCGTCAGCTGAATCGGTTAGGGCATTAGGCGTTTAGCAAATACTCAGTGCGTGCGTGCGATCTCGATTTCGTTTCTTAGTACTTGCGGATTTTTCAGTGCACTATGTTTTAGCGTCATAATAAAAAAATTCTGTTAATAATATATCTGAAAATAATTGCGAATATCCTTGGTATTTATATCACAGATATTATTTTATTTTTTCTGATAAATAAAAAATCTTATTTTTATTCATCAATATGGGTGTGAGATTATAGAGAACCTTCTTTGATGCCACAACTCCTACAGTAGTAGTTTAAACTTTAAAAGAGGATCTTATTTGTCTTAAATACAGACCCTAATTTGAGGCTAATAGTGGAAAAACGCCCGATTTCGGACACTGTTAGCGTATAAGTAGTGTCAAAATTACATGAGAATCACTCCTGATTCAAAACCTACTTTCCAGATTCCAGCGCCTACTAAGGTAGGAGTTGCGGCTTCAAAGTAGGGCCTAAATTTCGACTCGGGAAGTTAGCGAAATTCCCCGCGTCCCTTGTCCCCGACCAAAGCGTTTGTTTAACGTTTAACGTGCGAAGTTCGTTAGTGAGGAATATTAATAACTTTCAACAAGGAATTCAATGGTGACCTTTATTTTGACCTTGAAGTTGACCTTCATGGCTTTTCGAAGGTCAACTTTGTTTTTAAAAAATGGAAACCCCCTTTTTTACATCTGCAATCGACAGAGCGGAAAATTCTACGTTCAGGTACGTACCCCAGTCATAGGTCAATTATAACGTTCAAGGTCAGTTAGAGGTTATTTGAAATTAACAAAGTTTTCCAAGAGGTCAATGTAATTCCTGAAGTAAGTTTCAACGAGAAATTCATTGGTGAGCTCCGTATGGATCTTGGTTACAGCGATTTGAATATTATAAAATCATAAAGATATTTTTCATTAAAAGTTCCAGGTGTTCTGGTAAGAGTTCTGTTCCTCCCCGAAGAATTATACACTCGTATACCGTTTTTCGATACCTAAGTCAATACCTAAGGCGATACCATAAGTCCTATACCGTTTTTCCATACGAATATTACGAATCGAAACTAAATTTACGTATTACGAGTACATGCTTACTATCTTTTACAAAAAGATTATTATGGCGCAAGCTAAACTTTCGGAACGAGAGAGGGTATCTGTATTAATGATGCGTGGTTGGGGAGATCGAGTTCGATCTTATGATCAAGTTCGTTTGCTTTTTAATCGCACTTTCCGTAATGGAGAATGGTTCAATCCTGTCTGAAAATCAACAATTGAAAGAACTGTAAGGCGCTTTATGAATCATGGATCTATCAAAGACTTTCAGAGAACTGGTCGGCCAAAATCTGCAAGATTTGAGGAGATGCAGATGGACATAGCCCAAGCATTTGTTGAAAATCCCCACCTTAGTTCACGTCGAGCTAGTAATAAGCGTGACGTTGCTCCTGAGACAGTGCAAAATATTTCACAAACCATTAATTTCCATCCTTACAAAGTTCATCTGGTACAAGAGCTCAATGAAGACGATCCTGATAGTCGGGTTGAATTTTGTGAAATCATGATGGACAGAATTGATAGAAATCCTCTTTTCTTGTGCAATACAGTATTTTCAGATGAATCTACTTTCACTTTAGAAGGTGAAGTTAACAGGCAAAATTGTAGATATTGGTCCGACCCGTACACATGAAGAGCTTCTCAGAAACCAAATTGTACCAAGAATAAGGGAGATTACAGGCAATAATTTTCAAACTATTTGGTTCCAGCAGGACGGAGCAGCGACTCATTACGGTAGGGAGGTTCGAGCATATTTGGATACTCAATGCCCTCAAAGGTGGATTGGAAGAAGGGGTCAAATCGAGTGGCGTCACTGTTCCTGGATAATGCTAAACGTAATCGTAAACTGCTTGGAAAAAACCTTGAAAAAACCTTGAAGATCATCACCAAGATCAATACAGAGCTCACCAATAAATATGGCGTTGAAATTTACTTCAGGAATTGACCTATGACTTGTGCACGTACCTGAACGTAGAATTTTCCGCTCTATCGGTTGCAGATGTAAAAAAAGGGGATTTCCATTTTAAAAAATTAAGTTGACCTACAAAAAGCCATGAAGGTCAACTCCAAGGTCAAAATGAAGGTCACCATTGAATTCCTCGTTGAAATTTACTTCAGGAAATACACTGACCTCTTGGAAAACTTTGTTAATTTCAAATAACCTCTAACTGACATTGAACGTTACAATTGACCTATGACTTGGGTACGTACCTTAACGTACAATTTTCCGCTCTATCGATTACAGATGTAAAAAACGGGAGTTTCCATTAAAAAAAAAACAAAGTTGGCCTTTAAAAAGCCATTAAGGTCAACTTCAAGGTCAAAATGAAGGTCACCATTGAATTCCTCGTTGAAATTTACTTCAGGAATTACACTGACCTATTGGAAAACTTTGTTAATTTCAAATAACCTCTAACTGACCTTGAACGTTACAATTGACCTATGACTTGGGTACGTACCTTAACGTAGAATTTTCCGCTCTATCGATTACAGATGTAAAAAACGGGAGTTTCCATTAAAAAAAAAACAAAGTTGGCCTTTAAAAAGCCATAAGGTCAACTTCAAGGTCAAAATGAAAGTCACCATTGAATTCCTCATTGAAATTCACTTTAGGAATATCCTTCACTTTTTTTAAAAATATTTTACCTGGCCAACCGTCCCGGGACTTTTTAGACACCCTGTATAATGTAAAGCTAATTACGCAAAGTAATGGCTACAAAATAAAGCGCAACAGTGTGCTTGTCCAATTTACTCAAAATGGTTCAGACTATATTGATCTCAGATAATCTGTTTAAAATTGTTGTTGAAAAGCTTCACGACTGCTTATTTATAAAACACCGTCAAGCGTAAAAAGTATGCGGGCGGACCGAATCCATTTCAAATCAGACAGAAACTTCAAATCGCGGAACCTCTCGAAAGTGAAATATCTTGTTATTTAGAGGAAATAAGGCGATACGTATTTTTCTGTTTTTCAAGCAGAGTTTTTTCTAAAAATGTATGCGTATTTGAATTTTGTGCATTGTTTTTCAAAAAACCAGAATTTTGTTCTTTAAACTTTAATAACTTTTGGCCTAACAGAAATATTAATTATTTTCTCTTTGATTCTAATATCGTTCATCGTCTTCTTTCAAAATCCACGGGAAAATTAAAAAAAGGTTCAAAATTAACAAAATGATAGCAGTTTTTCTGAACAAATTGAAAATTGATTTTCTCAAAAAACCCATCTTAAAATTATTTGTCAATACGTTTTTAAACTTGTACTTTCATAACGAATATATCTTGAAGTTTGATGCTTGCTGCATAAATTTTGCAGTCAGGAGAATTCTTTTTTGTTACAATCAAATTTTCTATTTTTTTATGAAACAATGATAGATACAAGAAAATGTTAAGATGAACGTTTGCGACTCTGCAAAAGTTCTATGAAAAACGTCTCTTGCAAATTTTGCGATATTTATCATAGTTAACAAAAAAAATTCAAAAACTACATTTTTAGGGAATAAACATTCTCCCGGCCTCAAAAATGGTTTAGCCCACATGATGATGGTAAGATGCCTTTTTTTTGTTACTAGAAACTTCAAACAAATATTTAGAAAAATAAAAAAGATAGGGTTTTTAGGAAAATTTTTTTTATTATTCTCTTCAAATTTTAAAAATATAAAAAAGTATAATTTCCTCTAAAAAAACAAAATATTCCGCCCTCGAGAGATTCTGCGATTTAAAGTTTAGGGCCCTGTCTGATTTAAAATGGATTCAATCAGCGATGATTGTTATTCGTACGTTAATCTTGTAAAAAACGACGTTGGTTACAGTTTACTTGTAACCACTATTAATAAGATTGCCGATTGTTATACATATATACCAAAGAGTTGAATATAACATGTACTTAAAATAAAAAATTGTTTTTTCAAAATGCGATATTTTTAAACCAATTTATTTCTATATAACTAGGGGCCGATCACTCCAATATTCCTGATACATACACTAAATATTCCCATACACGTATTCTTTCAGTATTCCTAGATATTCTTGGTATTCTTGATATTCTTTATATTCTCAAATATTTTTGATATTCCAAAATATTCCGAAATATCCCTAAATATTCATCAATATTTTGACATTCCTTAATTTCCCTTTACGCTCGACAAGTTTTTAATGAATCCAAATTGTTTTAAATAATTTAAAAAAATTTTAAGATATTTTAATAGTTTTATGTACTACAAAATATTTTCAAGTCTTTAAAATGATTTGAATGAATTTCAAAATAATTTAACGGGATTAAAAAATTCTTTTTTATTAAAAAAGATCAAAGTTTATAAATGAATTTCAAAATATTTTCACCACAATAGCGGTATTACTTAAAGTCAATATTTAAAACAAAGTGCTCGAAACTGACTATTTTTTAAAACTAAGAATATTTAAAACCCTTAACATCTGCTAAGATATTTGTGCCATTGAATGAACAATATTTAAATTAGGAATGGTTCGAAATGTACTTTCTAAGGAAAATTAACAGTCTGAAAACTTGATTAGAGCAGAAAAATTTTCTAGTCGTACTTTAGGCAGATTGCAACTTCCTCTTGAGAAATCGACATAAACTTTTTTCTCAAGTTTTCCAGTACCTTGTTTTAAAGTGAACTTTGGTACCGCCCCGTACATATAGCCGTTATCTGCCTTCTGAAATATACGATCGGCTCCAAAGCGCCAGTTTTATCTCTTGAGAATTGCACACACAGATTTATTATGGCACTTTCGTCCCTTTTACTATTTTTGCTGCCTCTACTTGATTCATCTACGAATATTTTACAAATTTATTTTGACAATTATTTTTACATCCATCAGCCCATATTCTCACATCTTCTCCTTTAATTCTAAGTGATTGAACATTTTATACAGTGAGATTTTCAAAAACAAAAAATCTCGAAACTACCTAAAATATGATTTTTTAAATGAAAGGTAACCCAAGAACGCATAAAAATATGAAACTAAGAGATCAAGGAATGTATTTCATGGTGCACAGCAGAAACAAAACGTTAAAAGCGTTTCAGGTAAAAGTGCTAGGGGGTAATCTTGGCATGAAAAAAACTGAAGATCGGCAAAGGTAAAAGAAAATATCACTAAATTTTCATTTTTCCTTTCCCAATCTTAATTTTTCTTTTTTGTGTGGCGAAATCACTTCCAGAGTTTTTACCTTCAACGCGTTTTACCTTTTTTTTTCATTCTCATCATTTATGCTTGAGAAAGTATTAGAATTGTCGGAAATTTGACATCACAGTTTCTCAACAGATCTCCACGTTTCAAGACCCCCTGAATCCGAAAATCAAGTTTTCACGATGGCGTCTGTCTGTCTGTCCGTCCGGCCGTCCGTAAATACAATAACTCTCGAAAAAATGAAAGGATCAAATCCATTTTTGGTACACTTTTTTTAGATCCTAAAAGAAAGGATGAGTTCGTTAACAAGCCATTTTGATAAAAAATTCATTCAAAAAGTGAGCGCATTTTGAAAATGTTTGAGACCACTTTTTTCTAAATATAAAAACTCTATGTACGGATATTTATAGCATTAAAAAGAAGCAACAGTTTGCTCTAATGACCTTTTGTGATACAAAAAAATTCTCAGAGTTATAGCATTTTCAAAACTTTTTGATCAACCGAAAATCAAAATTTTAAGCCAAAAAACGCACGATTTGAAAAAAGTCAAGAGAAGAAAAACATTTATTTTTGAAAGCCCTAAAAGATTATCATAACAAATTTTTGGATTTTATTGAAAACCCAAATTTCACATTTTTATGGCACAAAAAATAATGAAAAATCAAAAATTCCATTTTGTGGTCAAACTATGTAGGACACGAATCACTTCTTGATAGAACGCGTACTTTTTGCTTTATTCGTGAAAAATAACATTGAAAATAAAAAAATAAAATAAAGATGTGTGGAAAAACGACAAAAGTCACGAGAAAATTGAGCGCGCAGCGCGATTGTCACAATAAAAATGTATACCTCAAAGCCTACAGAGCTTTTAGAAACTTAATCTTTGACTATACTTAATTAAGTAGACAATTCAGAATATGAAGGCGCATAAAAATACTGCCATCTAAAAGAGATATTTTTGATAAAGTTTAATTCAAGCATTCCAAAGGCAAAGAATAAATATCCGAGCGCAAAGCGCGAGGTAACCCATTACCGACCGCGAAGCGATATATTCATAAATATATGGGAAATGGTTATTTTCACGATTTATTTTATTTTGACTTCAGCGTTTCAAAAAATGCTTTGTTATTTTATAGTACGCTAAATCAAAATGGATGATTACCGGATATTTTATAAAAAACATTACATAAAATTAGTGATCATCATTAACTGTTATTTGGAATCAACGTTTATATGTCTATTTTTAAGTATCCTAAAATCTTCTTACAAGCAAAATTAACCCTCAAACGAAACACTGGTGGGAACTTGTACCGGAAAAATTATCATTTTTCTTACATTTATGCCAGCACATATGCAGCGACTTATTCCCACTATATTGAATATGCATAATATATGCTTTATGTTTGTCATACGTTAAATATGTTAAATATTTAATATTAACATTTCAACAAAAAAAAAAAACAATTCGCACTAGTGTGCCATTTACGTATGCGGTAAAGTGTGCACAGAAAATTGCCGATCCTCCATTGTACACCGAAATCGGTGTTCAAGTGAGTTGCAACAAATTTGAACTACACAGGTTCATTCGGAGAATCTAGGGGAAAAGCATCATTTAAACACTGTTTTTTCTCGTCCAGAGCAACGTGAAGTGTCGTGCACAAACTGTCAGTCCCCTGTCAAGATGTTTTTTGCGGGCGTTATTTGAGTGAAATAAATGTTGATAAGCAGGTAAGTTATAATAATAATTACCTAACTTTTTATTTCCTCCCATTTACCAGTGACTATTAGTGTCTTGGAATAAAAATTGTACTTGGCGTGATATAATATTCAAATCTTAGGTTAATCAAAACCTACATGACATTCAAACCACCAAAGCCGGGATGTAAAAAATAAGTCGTGGCCGTCTGCATCTTAATTGATGCCTGTTCGTTCGAAGAAATTTCCTCTACATTTTCTGTATTCAAAAAAGTGAAGTTAGCTGGTGGTTGAAGTGAGAAAACCTAATTGTATATGTAGACCGTCATCACTTTTTCTACACATCCCGGCTTTATTTTAGATATCGACGACCATGACTAACCTAACATTTGGAAGTTGCATCAGGAAGTTATAATTTTATTCTAAGTGACTAGTACATACTGTCAAATGAAAAAAAGTTGAAAATTAGGAAAATATTATTTCAATTAGTTTCCTTAATAACAATTATTTAGTCTCATATCGCAATGCGAATATTTGCTTTGATAGGTGTTCAAGTGGCTGACAGCGCATTTCAGCACTCCACAATCTCGGCATTCAGCCAAAATTCAATCTCCAAATGATACTTTCCCCTAGATGTCCAGATGTGCACCTACGTTCAGAGGAATACACTTGAGACTTGAAAATTGTTTCAAATGCTCATTGGGAGACCAATGAAATTTGAGCTGCAACAAATTTAACACCAGCATTTTTCTGTGTGCCGTTTGAGGGTTAGCCGTTTCAGCCCTCATTATAAATAGTCAGAATAATTATTTTCAAGTTTTATCCTCAAATTGCAATTCAGGCATGCCCATACACAAAACTTGTGGGATAGACTTTAAACTGATTTTTAAAATCTTAATCTCACAGTAAAAAGAAAGTGTTAATGAAGCAACAATATCAGGATACCATATACCTGCAACAGAAATTACCCTTGCGGTGCGAATGTTGCACCGTAATGTAGGGTACAGATTCTCAATCACTTGGGGTACCAAGTGTCCATCACTTGGGGTACGAAGGACCTACTACTTAGGATACGACGTGTCCGCTTCTTGGGGTACGAAATGGAAAACGTCATTATCGTCGCATAATCTACGCGTTCGTAACTTCTTAAATACTTTTTAAGATTTGAAATAGCCATGTTTAAATGCATTGTTTATTATTTTGACAGCTTTGCTAATTGTATGTCTTGGTCATTGAAGATTAGCAGGTGAGTTGTTCGCACTTTGTAAAATTGAGCCATTAGGTATTTCAGATTAGGTGGGGATATCCAAGATGTCTGCACGCTGAGGGGCAAACAATAATACCAAATACATGGGACTAAACTTTATTTTTATAATAACTTGGAAAAAAATTATTTTTCACGATAAGTGTATTCAGACTATTTAAATATTTAATAACTATTTAATTAGGTAATAGAATTGATGTTTTTTGTGACTGAAAAATATTTTTTTCTCCAGTTATAAACTAAGTTAAGTTTTATCCTCTGGGATTTGTATTATTGCTTGGCCATCATTGTACAGACATCTTACCAGCTGACATCACAACGTGAAATACTTAATATTAGAAATCTTAGCGCATATATAACTGGAAGGAACCCGGCAATGGCAGAGTTATTGGCAAAATAAAAGAAACAGCCTATGAGTTAACGGGATAAGTTATCTCTCTCGCACAGCAATCTGATTGGCTGTTTACCGCTCCCCTCTAAATGGAGGTTAAATAGTTTACATGTATGCGCAAGTAAAGAGCTATTTATGGAGCAAAATTGGAAAGACCAATCATGTTGCTGTGCGCGAGAGATAGCTTATCCCCCAGTTCCAGTCAGTGGCGGCAAAACGCGGATTGCTCTGACATGCACAGTAGCTATTCCTGTGTATTTTTAGGTTATGTAAGGCCATGTGTCAATTCAAAAATACACAAGAATCACTATTGCGAATGCTCGAGATATCCGCGTTTGCTCATAATATAACTTTTTTATCTTGCATAATTCGTACCTTAATAAGAATACATAGTGGAGCATAGGCATGTTAAGATTACTAGAAAAGTAGAGCATATGGATGCTAAATTCCCCACGCATCAAGTTGTTCGATATCTAAGATGGAAAGGTCTTTCTATACGCGTAATAATAGCATCCTCAGATTTAACTGACTTAAAAAAATAAGGAAAACATACAAATTCAATTTGATAAAAATAAAAACTATTTGATCAAATTTTCTATGACTAGAAATTAATCAAGAAAGTTTGAAATATTTTTCAAAGCATTACTTTATTATTAAAGTTAAATATTATGATACCATTTTAACATTATTAATATTATTTATAATAATAAGTTTAACTTCATTAATTAAAAAAAACTTATTTAAATTAGAATTAAAAATACGAGAACTAAATCTACAATTATTTAGGGGCTATAAAACTATACAATTTAAATAATAATTTTTTTGTCAATTTGTACATTTATATTTAATTCTCGTACTGTTTGTTGCGTAATTATTTACATGAAAGTAACAGAACCTCTATTTGAACTTCTCGCCAACAAAATACGAATTGAAAAATATAATTAACATTCTAAACATTCATGCATCAGAAAGAGAGATTCTATAAACTAGATTTGTGGGAATCGGAATCCCACCCCTGGTAATTTCAATCATGCTATACCTCAAAAACCTAGTTTCAACAAGTGGAATCCGCACACCTTCAACTTTTCTAAGACCATGGCATGCTTGACAACAGCTGCCAAAATTTCAAAACAGTAACATCTGACCTTTCGTACAACACCTTGTGGCTATTTCATACCATACATACTCGGTATGTCGTACCCCAAGTTCGAGAGGTATCTGAACCCCTACCGAGGTACAGTGAACACCGTTATAATTTTACATATATTATTATAAGCGTAGCAATATTTTTCACAGAATGGGTGACAAAAATTTGCAGACTACCTTGCAAAGTTGTAGTTTATATTTCATATTTTTTGTTATAATTCAAGCTAGGATAGCCGAGAGGCTTTAGGGGTTAGGATTGCGAAACTTATAGGGTTCGAACCCGCGGCGAATAAAAATGTTCAGAGCGTGCGATTATAAATAGTGTAGTGATTGTGTAATAGTAAATAATTGTGTGCTTAAACATGTGAACAAATATTAGAGTATAATAGTAATAATATAATAATACAGACGATTAATTTGTCTGTAGAGAAAAATCGGTTATAATTTTATAGAAATGTTCTCTATAGTTTCGGGACTAGTTTAATTCAATGTAAAACATAGACGATTTTAACTTTTATTAAACTACCCAGCGTATCCTCTACTATAAGATTAGTTCTATAAAATGTAATGGATATATTTTTTCCGTGTGTAAAATAACTTGAAATATTACGCAAATGTAACTATGTCTTCTCCTTGCTCTACTTTTATTAATTTTGTTTCAAATAATTTTATTCTGTACAGGAAGGTAGAGTGTCAAGGTAGGGCCTATAATTCGACTCGGGAATGCTGTTAATATAATTCAGCGATTTTTTATTTTTGAGGCCAGAACAGGTGTCTGGCAGAAAATTTTTCATACTATTTCATTTATAACTTCTGAAAGAATTCGTCTACAATCTTGAAACTTTACTAAATTGTGCAATTGAAAAATAGTTAACTTTTTGACAATTACCCTTAAGATGAGAATAAAACATAATATCTTTAAAAAGGGAGTCCCTACACGTACCAAAAAAATCAGGCTATTCGTATCACCATTTCGGTAAAGATAGTCCCTTTTTCAGCTTCCTTCATTCTTATCAAAATATGTAGAATTCTTGGGCTTTAATATGAATTTATTACAGCTATTTAGTGATATGTCAAATTTTAAATTTTTTAATTCTCAACTGTGATAGATGCTAATGTCTGCTGTTTTGGAAGTATAACCATGCTAGAATCGAACAAGTTAAGTTTATCCCGAAAGAAATTTGTCTTAATGGTATAATAGTACCAATAACAACCATAATAAAAGTTATAAATGAATTGAAATTTTCGAATTTAGAAACAAAATATTTAGTATCACAAAAAAAACGTTCTTCTTTTTATACAGAAACGAACAATTCAAAGAGTTAAGACAGGTAATCGTACTTCCATTAAACTTTGGGTTCAATTCTCACCTACCGAAAGATTTCACACTCTTAAGCTACAGTAAGTGATGGTGATTAAGGGAAGCGATTGGTTCAGACTAAATCAAAGTGTAATGAATTTACTCGATTCTTTAACGCAATGGTTTTACAAAGCTTAGCCTGTAGAAATGTTTCAAGTACCGAGAAACACGTAATCGGGGATTATTAATACATCAAAGGGAATTCTAAATATCGTTGAGAATATTCAGCCAAAGGGAAGTGAATCAACTGATTCTCTACGAAACAAAAATAATGATTTTTAACATTAAAGTTTCTACAGAGCTATTCACTACCAACGAATCTTTTAATCCGTAAATTAAAAAAATGTCTAAATGAAATTAACCAATTATTAAGATACATGTATTTAAACTGTGTACCCTTTTAAAAATTCTAGACCTAAAAATATAAGCAAACAATTTTTTTAATAAAGCATGTCGTTTAGAAGTGAAGGCGTATGTTTCTGAACCTTATTCTTGTTGAGAAAAAACTTTTTATATTGTAGCAGAATATAACTTAGGGATTGCATTATCTAACTTTGTAACAAAATCCAGATTCTGTATAATCTTTTAACTTTGAATTCTAATGGCGGAAACAATTTGTAAAACTAATTAATGTTCCAGAAGAATTTCCCTTACATTCTGCAACCAATTTAAAATGCAATAGTCTACGACAAACATTCAATGTAGTTTAAAGCAATTACATATAAAAAGTAATTTCTCAGAATATTATAGAATTATGCTTGCTATGTTTATAAAGTAAAGAGGTGAATTTTGAAAATAAAATCTTGTAGATCTGGAGTCAATATAAAGAAAAAACTCAATGCAATGTTTTCTAGAACGCATTGACGAAGCTTTCATTCTTTCATAATCCACTTATGAAACAATGGAAGCCCTCAGACTTCCATTGTACAATATACATACAATGTAAATCAAGAATCTATTAACTCTGTACAATTGTGTATAATTTGTTCAGGTATTTAATTGTCTTGCATGAAGGCGACAATAGCTTACTACTAAAGTATAGCACTATAGTAAAACTTGGTCATATTTTGTCTTCAGCAAAATGGTGCTTGAAATTCTTAAAATGTACTCTAAAATCATTAAAACATCGATTTTTTAAAAACTTTGGCTATTTATTTGCTTAGCCGAGAAATGTATTTATTGCCCAGATTAAACTTCTAAAAAATGTTTTTGGAAAGTTATTGCAATTTTTATATTTTGGACACCTTCGATTTTTCCTATTTTACTAATAGCTCTACCACTAAGCTCCATTTGAATCTAATTAACTGAAGCTCTTTTTTTAAATCCCAGATAATTCAAATTTTAAGGTTCCAACTGATTCCGAACGCTCATTCATAGGTATTTTGCATGTTTTTAAACCAAAAATGTTAATTTTTTTATAAACGCCATTTCCAAAAAATGCCTACCCTGATTTTCGTTAGAAAATAAATAACTTTTTTGCTTGAAGAAACAAAAAAAGTTTCTGAGACATTTCTATTGTCAAATAACATTTTTAATTGACCATATCGGCTTTATAATTAATCTGATAGATTTTCTGTATTATATGTAATTAAGGCTCATTTCAATTACTCTTGGCTTCTCTATATTGAAAAAAATCTTTTATTCTATCAAGTTCTTTTATGATTCACAATCAAGTACAAAATAATTTATGAATTAGATATTTAAACCTCTTCAAGTCTTCATTAATACATGCCGATTACTGTTTGATTATTTTCAAATAAATCTTATAGTTCTTCTTCGTTTAGGGTTTGCTAGTCGACAGTAATAAACAATGTGAAATAAACAAATTCTTAAATTAAGAATTTCTTGAAGATGTACCTAAAACATGTTTTTTGAGTTAAATGGAAATTTGTTTGAAAAAGTTCAATATGTTTGAAGGTCTGACAATTCAACATTAGTCAATTAAAAAAACATGCTTTTTGCGCACTTTCAAAAAATCCTAGAATTTTTTTAAATTATCTTTTTCACTAGCAAAAACAATACATACCACAAAATTTCCATAATTTTTTAATAAATCTAAGAGTCCGAAACCCGATATGAGAATATTGAATAACGAAAAATCTCGTAAAATGAAACTTCCGACAATGGAAAATTTTCAAAAAATAAAATACTTTAAATATAAAAACAAAATTAGAAAATTCCCGAAATTAGAAAGTTGCCGATAATTTAAAAATCCACGAATGGAAACATTCCCCAATAATAAAATTTCCCACAGTTTATGATATTGCCGAATTTGAAAATTTCAAAAATAAAATTTCCAAAACTATAAAGTATCTTAACCCTAAAAATTGCCAATGAAAGAAAATTCCCGAGACTTAAAAATTAAGAAACCGTCAAATAATAAAATAAAAAATAATTAATTAAACAAAATTATTATATTTGATGAACATACTTTTTATTTTACTTGTGATTTTATTTGTCTATAATTAAACAATTTTTTCAGAAGCCCGTGTAGAATTTGCCCTAACAGTACCTAATAATATTGGAGCTTTGTTAGGGGCCCCAACAGCTTACCTTCATTAGGGCTGCCCTCGTCAGGACCTATTATGGTTCGAATATGGCAACCCTTTCAATTGAGATGACTTCCATAATAAGCCCCTACTGTGGCCCTGGACAGGATCGCTTTACACCCTAAATAATTTGTATCGTCGAAAAAAATTTTTTAATATGAAAAAAACAATTGAAAAATCTGTTATGCTAACATTTCACGCGGAAAATTAGAGGGGTGATATGTTTGCTTTATGCCGCACCTGGAATCATTCGTTCTGTGTACCACGCAATAGAAACTTTTGGACCATTTTTTGAAAATGTTTGGAAATTGATGAAAATTTTAGTGAATTATTGTTTTTGTGTTAAATTTATAGCGTTAAGTACTCAGATTAAAATAAACTTTTTAGCAGATTAGCAAAAAAAGAACGTTTTCAAGGTTGTGAATGACATTTATAGGTTACGTCATTGTGTCACACGCGTGCCACATATGAAAAAATGATGATGTTTATATTGATTGAACTTTAATTATATGAATTGTATATTATTTGTGCGAATTATCTTAAAGGATTTTATTCAATTATTTTCATAAAGAGAGAATAGAACCAATTTTTAAAGTATGTGAAGACACTTGCAAATTTGTTCACGAAATTCCTTTTTTTATATATATTTTTATTTATATTAAAACAGTATCCGTAATTTATTTTGATAGATAAATTGTATTTTTATCACTATCAACTTTGCAGATACCTGGAACTATCAATTTCATAGAAAAGTGCATATATATTCAAAAATCTGGATCTAACCTATAAATAAATACGTCACTTTACAATAATATCTGACATATTTTGTCAATGAAAAGAAAAAGAACGGCATTTACTTGCACAAAAGGCCCTATTGGGGCCCCTAACATTAATTGGGAAATAATAAGAATTCTTGTTAAGGGCCTAAACAAATTTCCTTTGACGGCCCCTAACAATGTTACGTAACCAAACGTATAGAAATATTAATGGGGAATTGTTAAGGGCCTGATAGGGTTTCCCTATTTGTATTAGGATCTGAATGGGGCAAATTTTTAGGTGCCGTACTAGTGTGATTACGCAAAATTGTTAGGGGCCGTCAAAGGAAATTTGTACAGGCCCGACGTGAATCCTTATTATTTCCCAATTAAAGTTAGAACCCCATTAAGATTTCTACTCCCATGTAGAAATATTAATGGGGTATTGTTAAGGGCCTAATGGGGTTTCCATATTTTTATTCGGGTCCGCATGGGGCAAATCGTAAGGGGCCGTACTATTTTAGCCACGCAAAATTGTTAGGGGCCGTCAGAGGAAATTTGTTCAGGCCTGTAACAATAATCCTTATTAATACCCAATTAATGTTAGGTGCCCTCATTAGGGCCCCAATAGGGCCTTCTGTGCAAATAAATGCCGTTCTTGTTCTTTTCATTGACAAAAT
The DNA here is from genome assembly GCF_010883055.1 of Belonocnema kinseyi. NCBI lineage: Eukaryota > Metazoa > Arthropoda > Insecta > Hymenoptera > Cynipidae > Belonocnema > Belonocnema kinseyi. Next base: position 64,604,601 of record NC_046659.1, read on the forward strand.
ATGTCCGATATTATTGTAAAGTGACGTATTTATTTATAGGTTAGATTCAGATTTTTGAATTCATATGCACTATTCTATGAAATTGATAGTTCCAGGTATCTGCAAAGTTGATAGTGATAAAAAATACAATTTATCTATAAAAGAAAATACGAATACTGTTTTAATAAAATAAAAATATAAAAAAAAGGATTTTCGTGAACAAATAGTCAAGCGTCTTCACATACTTTAAAAATTGGTTCTATTTTCTCTTTATGTACTTAATTGAACAAAATCCTTTTAGATAATTCGCACAAATAATATACAATTCCTATGATCAAAGTTGAATTAATAGAAACATCATCATTTTTTCACATGTGGAACGCGTGTGACACAATGACCTAACCTATAAACGTCATACACAACGTTCTTTTTTTGCTAATCTACTAAAATTTTTATTTTAATCTGAGTACTTACCGCTATCAATTTAACACAGGAACAATAATTCACTAAAATTTCCATCAATTTCCAAAAATATTCCAAAATTTTCAAAAAATGGTCCAAAAGTTTGTATTGCGTGGTACACAGTTAGAACCAGCCCTGTGCATCCCTCCATATTTCAGATTTTAAATTGACCCCGCAACTGTCCTAAGTTGATTAGTTCTTCATATCTCCAACGTGGCACCAGTTGTCCCATCACTCCCTGTTTTTTGAATAGGAAGCAATGGGATTAAATCACTTTTTAAATTTTTTAGTAAACAAAATGTTCTTTACATGTAAAAAAATTATTGAAATTAAGACAATGTTACTCATTTAACATTTCAAAATAGTTTTTCAATCATTTTCTATGAAAACTGAAGACAAAATATGATTTATATGGTGGTATAATAAACCTGACAAAGTCGAATATATCTTAGATTTGAATTTGAATGAAAATTAAAATATGATTCTTAAAGTTTATTTTCGAAAAAAAATTATCAATATTATTCATCGAATGTAAAAGAAATCCCGGAGAAAAATTTGAATAGTACTAAGTTTAAACTAACGATGTAAATACTCTCGCTTATGAATATATAATGGATATAACGTATTTCTAATTGAATTTAACAAAATTTAAATTTAAAACAATTTTCTTTAGTAATCAGCGAAAAATAAAAAAATAAATTGCTTTAATTGCTTTCTTTTATCATTATATCCTTTTAAGTATTTAAAAATAAGATGTTAAAACCTTGATTATATTTACATTTGCACGTTTTATAAAATTATAATTTATATTTGTTCCTCTGAAAAATAATTTTGTTTCAAATTTAAATTATTGAATAAACTATTTTTAATGTTTTTTACATATTTTTATATTATATGTTCATGAATAAAAATTGAACTCAATTTCAACCACATTTTTATCATTATATTCAATAGTGTAAGTACTCGCTGAACCCTCAAATATTAAGTTTGAACTTGTACTCGTATACTATTAAAACTTTTGTCCCAAAACTATTTACATAATTTATTGATATAAATATTATTTACTACGTTTTTAGATACAAAAAGGATTATATTTAACTTTTTATTCAAATTCAAATCTAATATTCCATTATACCAAGTTTATTGAATAATGTTTAAATTCATGTTTCCCATTAGCATTTATATACATCCTTTGGAAAATTGTTTTGAAATATAAAATGTGGAACGTTCTTTTCACTTCAATATTTTTTTTACGAAAAAACATTTTTTTATTAAAAAATAAAAAAAGTGATTCAAAAAAAGAAGAAAAAGTAAAATCAAATTTTTCTTGGGATTTGTTTTTACATTCGATTAATAATTTTGTTAATTTGCTTTCAAAAATAAACTTTAAGAATCATATTTTATTTTTCACTCAAATTCAAATCTAAGATATATTCCACTTTGTCAGGATCATTATACGACCATATAAATCATATTTTGTCTTCAGTATTCATAGATAATGATTGAAAAACTATTTTGAAATGTTAAATGAGTCACATTGTCTTAATTTCAAGATTTTTTTTTGCATGTAAATAACATTTTCTTTACTAAAAAATTAAAAAAGTGATTTAGTCCCATTGCTTTCTATGTAAGAACAGGGAGTGACGGGACAACTAGCGCAACGCTGAAGATAATAAGAACTAACCAACCTAGGACACTAGGGGATCGCCATTTTGTTTCAGATGCACAGGGCTGGTTAGAACGAATGAGTCCAGGTCCGGCATAACGCAAGCATTTCATACCTCTGATTTTCCCCGTGAAATGTTAGCATGTCAGATTTTTCAATTGTTTTTTTTTCATATTAAAAAAATTTTTTTTGATCATACAAATTATTTAGGGTTTAAAGCGATCCCGTCCAGGGCCACAATAGGGGGCTTATTACGGAAGTCATCTGAATTAAAATGGTTGCCATATTCGGACCATAATAGGTCCTGATGGGTGCAAACCCAAATAAATGTAAGCTGTTAGGGCCCCTAACAAAGCCCCAATATTATTAGGGACTATTAGGGCAGTTTCTACACGGGAACGGGAGTTATCTGTTATTATGAATTCTCAAATTATTTAATACTTAAAACTGACGGAAATTTTCAATTGATTGTAATTTTATAATTTCGGGAATTTTCTATGTCAAATATTTTATTTTTCGAGAAATTTTACAATGTTGGAAATTTTATTTCTCGGAATTTTTCAGTCTTCTCGAAATTAGCCGATTTCAATATTTTGGTACTTTGTGCGGATGGCAACCATCAAATGTTTTTTCTGAGAATAAAAAATTCAATTAATTATAGCATTTCTATTTTCATGATACTAAAAATCAATTATAAAACCGTTGTTATAAACTAAAAATGTTATTTTGCAATAGAAATATTTTAAATACTTTTTTTGTTATTTTAAGAAAAAATTAATTGAATAGTAAAAAAAGGACTTCTGAAGCAACGTTACAAACACAAATTTTCATTTTTTAGAACCAATTTTTTGGAAGAAGTTATGTAGAGCACATAGGTTTACTAATTTTTTGCCTAAAAAGACATTTTGAAGTATAAAGTAAAAAAAGTGAATGGAGAGAATCAGAGTAGCCATTTTTCGGGAATCAAGTTTTTAAAAAAATCTACTTTTTCTGTTTGAATACATGAAAAATAACCATAAAGAGCTGTTGGAATCGATTGGATCCCTAACATTTGGAGTGTCCGGGGTTTTTGAGAATACAAAAAAATGAGTTTCAGTTCATTAGATTAAGACAGAGCTCAGCTAGCAAACTATCGGAATTCGTGTTTTAGAGACTCAAAAAGTGTCCGAAATAGTAAAAGTGCAATAAACTTCAGAAAAAATTTGTTTGAAGTGAAACCTTTGATAATCTAGATTAGCTCTACAAAAGAAATAAATAGCGAAATTTAAAAAAATCAACCATCTAAAGATCTTGTTAGCATGGGTCCGGCGTGGAATCCACCAAATCAAACTTTTAAAAATGTAATCTAAAAATCAATCGAGGCTCTAGCATATTTTTGGTGTAACTCTATTTAGAACATGAAGGTTCATTTCCTTTTTCCACATCTATTTTTTCTTTTTTAAATTCCGCTTTTTGAATAGAGGAAAGCTGTGCAATATAAATGAACGAAGCGGATATCGAGCACCAAAATTGGACGTTACTTGGTGTGAATAATACTTTACGATCGCGTGCTTAACTGAACCATAATTTTCGCATGTCCAACTTGTAGTTCGCAGCTACCACTTCGATATCCATAGGCTTGAAGGGATTGCACATTGCCTAGTTTGTCTCTTTTATTACCTTCATCAAAAGCCCTTTTGTCTAATACGATTCATGAGTCAGTAAACTTAAGATACGGGGGTAATTACTGTCTTCTACAATTTCATAATCTACACTCAGAAAAATAATTTTCTTGAAGTAAACATGCCGTCTCTTTAACATCACTTTTTTATTTAACCACAAATATCCTAAAAACAAAGAAAATAATTTCAAATTAAATACAAATTTCCTTTGGAACAAGAAACTATTACTTTTCACTAAAGAAGTTTCTTTTAATTAAAAGAAGTTTCTTTCAATCAAAGCAAATTTTCTTGTACTGAGAGACGATGAATATTTTTATTTGATTCAAGAAATTTTATTTCAATTGAAGATTTTTTTTCTTTTGTATGCTAATGCTAATAGCAACGTGATTCAGAAAATATATATTCACTAAATTCTAATTTAAACAGAACATTTCATGCTACAGTTTAGAGTAATTTTTTAACCTCAGAGTATAATTTAAATTAGAAACATTATAATTTTACCTAAACTGGAATTTTGCTCAAATAATTCAAGTAAATGACCAGTCGCTAACGAAACGACCTTCTCTTTTACATGCTTATATAATATCAAGATTTGCCGTAACAAATCACTTCAACCAACTTCAACCTAAACTCCTTACTCAACCTCAGTTCGTTCCAGAATTTAATTCTAAGAAGTTGCAGAATATTATTAGGTTTTTTGTCCCTAAAATTATTAGAAAAAAAGAATTTCGAAAAATTAAATTTTAAAAAGGGCACAGTCTTCTCGAAGTCAAGAAGAACCATGTCAGGCCTCGAGTGAGCAACAGAAACAATTGTCGAGAATATAAATTTCCAGTATATGCGGCAATTCCCATTCTCGACAATTGACTAAATTTCCCTAGAAGCATTTAGAGGAGCGATATTAAGGTTAATGCCGTAGGAGTGACAGAGATGGTAATAAAGCACTTTTAGTGCCGCATTGTGCCTTTGAATTTAGGTCGTTCCCGCGTGAGTTGGACAACTAGATAGTATGTGAGCTAACTGCTCGGGGTGTGCATGGCACGCCCTGCAGCTATCATCGGGAATGTCTTGGCTCAAAATGTGGCGACGGTATGTTAAGGTGGAAATGACACCGTCTTGGCATGCAAAAATGAAACCCTCCGTACCAGACTTCAATACGGGCGATTTAAGGAAAGTAAACGTTAGCTCACAAGACATTGACTGATCCGTCACATTTCTATGGAAGATACCGTGCATCCTCTTATCGAGGAGCTGCTCACGAAAGTTTTTCTCTTGTGCTTTCTTAATCCGGGCTTTCAGGAGTGAGCACACGAGATAGATAAGATTTTATGCATT
>NC_046659.1:64609803-64611441 GCF_010883055.1 Belonocnema kinseyi
GCGGCTCTGTGGCACGCCCAGGTATGCATAAGTCTCTCCAGCGCAAAGGTGTCGTATGGCGCTTCTATCAACGAGCTCAGGATCTTCAGGAATTCCATTAAGATTTCCTCGCTTCAAATAAACCTTGCCGCATTTGTATAACCCAAATTCCATTCCAATTTCCTTAGTATATCGTTCGACAATCCCCAGAGCTAGATGCAGTTGCTCTCGGTTTTTAGCATAGATCTTAAGATCGTCCATGTAAAATACATGTGTGACCTTGTACTTTCGATCTGCAGGTTTGCCGCACAAGTACCCGTCGAAATGGCGAAGTGCTAGAGATAGTGGCAATAATGTAAGGCAAAAGAGGAGTGGGCTCATGGTGTCGCCCTGAAAGACACCTCTCTAAAAGGTGACTTGTTAGTTATCCCACGATTTTTTCCAGATGAGATACTAAATCTGGTTTTCCAAAGCGGCATCAATCTCTCTATGCACCCAACTATTTGCGGATGAACCTTTAAGATTTCCAAAAGACAGATGATAAGTCTATGGGACGTCAAATCGAAAGCTATCCGATAATCAATCCAGGCCATCGATAGGTCACGCTGGTAGAATGCTGCATCTTTGCAGACACATCTATCAATGAGCAGGTTCTCCCGACATCCGGCTACGCCTTTCTTTGAGCCTCATTGTTCATACATTTCTTGCCACACAGGTTCAATTGCCCGAACAATCCTATCATTTAGGATAGCTGTGAATATCTTATAAAGCGTGTTCAGACAAGTTATTGACCTGTATTTCTTCGGGTCAGCTAAGTTGCCTATTTTCGGCAGAAGTATTGTGCGCCCTTACACCAAACACACTGGAATCGGCTCTTCCGACTTGAAATATGAGGTGAAAATACGGGCCAAATGCTGATGGGTTGAAGAAAACTTCTTCCACCAGAAGATTTTGATACAATCTGGTCCCGGTGCGGAATAGTTCTTCATCCATCTCAATACTTTTTTCACCTCCTCGGTAGTGATGGGTGGGCATTCTTTATCAGGTGTTATGAGGGCAACACATATCTCCTTGAAGCTTTTCATATTTTCTGAGTCTTCGTCCAGTCTATGCTGAACTTCGTAGACTTCTCTCCAAAATACTTCGACCTCCTCTGGTTTGGGTGGGTGTTCGAAAGTAACTGGAGGGTCTTGGAAGAGTCGAGATGGGTCAGAGAGAAACTGTTGATTTTCTCTGACCCACCTCTCCCTTCGCTCTAGACTTCTCCTAGCGTCAGGTAGTATCCGTATTCTCTCAACAATATGCTTTCTGATGGTCAGCAGCTTTGACTTGTTAAGTGTGTGATAACGGGTCCGGAGTTGGCGCGCGACCTTTCGAACCTTGGCGATAAAATTCCTGCCAGATGTGATGTAGTCAATCACACACAGAATGCGGGACGCGTACTGTCTTACCCAGCCTATCTTTATGGCAAGTTGATGCATTCGTCTTTTGGTATTATGATCAGCCGTTGGTTTTGTTTTACGGTTCGCATCGGCCAAAGCTTTTGCTGCATTATAGACACAATAATTGATAGCCCAGAGGTCGGGTTCTCCGGAAAAATGTCCACGAAGCTCGTCATCCATTTCAGCCAGATCTTTAGGCTTGAGAGAAACCTTGGTG
>NC_046659.1:64611541-64625229 GCF_010883055.1 Belonocnema kinseyi
ATCCATTTTCATTGGCTCCCCCAGCTCTAGATTGGTCGGCATTGTTGGTCGACCCATTGTCGGGAGCCCTGCGCGTTCTGTTGTTTTGAACCGCACTTAATATAACTATGTTTGGTGTTGTCATTGTTGTTCCCACAAGAAGCTAGGGAAAGGGGTTCGTCCATTCTTGTAGAGCCCCGCATGGAAGGATAAGCCTGCGTACTCTGAGAGGTCGCCGGGTATCCCAGAGTCACCGTTCTAGAGACCTCACCCAGGTGCCATTCAGCTTTCGGCACGGTTTTCACACCTCCGCTTGGGGGTTAATTCCTTCGGGACCACTCCTGGACAATTGTCCGCGACTGCCTATTTATTTTTGTAACCATATTCAGCAGAAACCCTTGGTACAGGGACCCTCTATCCGCAACCCGAGGATGCGTTCGGTGGCTTTGTCATAGGAAAAAGAAGTTAAATCCCACCAAAAAGATTTACGATGTCGTAAATTGGCCAATTACAATTGAATAAAGTTGTGAATCACATTCGACCGTGATAATGAAAAAAAAATACATCAATTGGTTCAAAGCATTGAAAAATAGATTTTTTAAATTTTGTTATAGAATTTAAATTCAACAAGAACATTTAGACAACTATCATGAACCAAATGTTTAAATTATAACAACATGGCGGGATTAAATGTATAAAAGAGTCAAACGTTTCGACATATTAAATTATTGACGAAATTATGAAAGCAAGGAGAGGATCTTTGAAATAAATTTTAGTGATATTTAGAGTGAAATAATGCCATTATAATACATGCCATAATAATACATTGAACAATGCCAACTTGCAATAAGTTTTGAATTTTGTTTTTGAAACAATTTTTTTTTAAATTTGCTTCTCAAAATTTATTTTGAATACAACATTTAGAAAGTTTATATTAAAATACTTGTAGTCTGTTAATATTATTTATTATTTCTTAATTTTACTGGGACAATTATGATTTCATAACTTCAATTAATAATAATTGTACTCGGTCACGTTTTTGCATCGCAAATTACAAAGATTCTAAAGTTATAAAAAATAGGTACATACAATAAGAATCTTGTTTCTAAAGAGAAAAAGCTGTAAAATAGTATGAGTTTCAAACGAATTACGGAGTTTGAAGATAAACTGAACAAGCTATATAGACCAAAGTATTAAATTGGGCGTTTTTAACGATTTTATTCGACTATTGGGTTCTCTTTCCTTTTAGAAGTAGTTTACATTCAAGAAAAGAGGTGAAAGTGGCATAATAATATTTCATAAGCTATAGAAAATTTCCATAATAAAGAGGAAGTAGATATAATTATGATAATTTTATATGGTTTTACATCTTTTAAAAGATTTTCGATGCATAGATTATATTCCTTCGCATTATAGGTACGCGAATTGTATTGTTAGCTTAATAATACAATTGCTCCTTTGAGTATAAAATTTCTGTGTAAGTTTCAGTAAAGTTATAAAACTGCGTATTAACGAGAAAAACTTTAATGAAAGTTACATTTCGATTCCCGAGTTTACTAAGTCTTGTTAATTCCCTCAAGAATATTCATAATCCGAAGTCTTGTTAACTCAGTTTAAAAGATCAGACTGTGATCCATGATCAAAATTTGAATCCAGGGAATAATCCAAGGATAATTTACAACCAAAGAACTTTCATTTTAAATGGTGAATTTATTTATTAAGCATGTATTCTATGTTTAAATTAAATAATTGCTGTTTGGCAAACAAAATAGATGCAGCATTCACGTGGGACATGTAATTTTGAAATTCGGTGTTAATCGATTGCAGGATTGCATTGTGATATCAAATAATTGCAATAAATGGCAACGATTGCAAATTCATCAAACTGAACAATTTTATATTTGAATCATTCAAAATTGAACAATTTCAAATGCAAGGCGATCGAAATTATAATGATTTGAAAACGGATGCATTTCATAAAGATCAAATTTAAATTTAAAATCTTTAAAATTTTAATTACCTGAAAACTCTTGAAATTACGGCATACAGAATTCTCAAATCTGAACAAATTTCATTTTGGAAATTTTTAATATACCAAATATGTAATTAAATTGTTTTAAGTTAATAGCTCGCAAAACTACAAAATTACATATTTTAAATGCACAAAATTATCAAATTAATTTGCAACATTTTATGATTAATATTTTATGATTGGAAACATTGAAGCATTAATAGATTTGAAACAGAATATTTTTGCTAATTTTGCTAATGGAATCGTTATAAAGTTTAGCAATTTTAATTGGAATTAAGCCTGAGGACAACCATTTTAAATTTAAAACGCAAAAAATGCAACTTTTTTTTATTAGATTCGTAGCAGCGTGTCGAATTTAAAATTAAAGCGTTAATATGCGAATAGGACTGAGCTGTATTTGTTGATAAATAAAAGACTTTTTATAAAAATGTATATAGGATAAAGCACACACTGCTACAAATAAGATGATTAAAATTTGAATAAGAAAAAAACTGAAACAAGCTTTTATTAAAATATAGTGAAAATAAACGAAATAATAATAATATAAGAATAATAACTTGACTATGAAGTTTAGCGCGGAAAGTAAATATTGAAATATACATTTTTAAGTTCATAAATTTTACTAAATTATCAGAAATAGAAAAGGGGTGAAAAATTAAGGAAAAGTTACAGTAGCAAAGTATCAAGTGCACAGGGATTGTACGAGATCGATTTTTAATTAAACCCGGAAATAAGCAGATGTTCTAGAGACACATGACACTGCAAAAGAAGAACGATATTTATCTTTCACGTGATTTACACCCAAAAATTTATAGAAATTTTTATCTGAGACAAAAACCGTAACATGGGCCTGCAAAGTACTTTAGCTGCGAGAGTGGCAGAACGTAAAGCTTCACGAATGTAAGCGCACTCGAGGAAGATAACAAGTAGATTCTGCAGACGGTGCATATAGTACCACAGACTTTCTCGTTCGTTTAAAATAAGAATATTCCCATCAAAAAAGAAAAAAAGGTCCAGGTGCGCGTGATAAGGGAGAAGCTTCGAGAAAACGAGTCCACCGAACCAAACACTCCTAATTTCTGGCCCACTCTCCACTTTCCAACCAGCCTTCCACTATCCACGGTAGGTCGAAATTTATACCGAGAAAGAAAAAAATCTTGCTGATGCAGCAATACATCTCTTTTAGTCCGAAAACTACCTTTTTCAGAACCGGAGATTTAACACAGCTACAGAGACAAAAGTTAATAGCATTGGATTTTCAAGACGAGCTTTGCATTTTTGTTCAACTGAGTATGTTTTTATTTTATTTCGAATTTACATTCCTCCTCATGCTGCAATTCATTTACATTATTATCCTTGTAACTACGGAAGTCCGCGAATTATTTTATCTTTCTGTTACTGACATACTACAAATTTTAATTTAGTAACGAAATGATCATTATTAGTATTAGTAGTATAAATAATTCAGAGTAAGATTCAAAAAATTAATTTATTGAACTGTAATCTTACTAAAGAAGCTTAGTGTAAATTAGTCATTTGCGACTAATGATTATATAATAATTAGTCAATATTACAGTCCCTGAAGAAAGATCTTCGTTTCACTACAGTATAATAACAAATACTCACATCTATTACTGCTTTACGAAATAATGATTATACACGAAAAATAAAATTAATAAAAATTCAGTACTAAAATTGGTAAAACTTCGAATTAATCCAAAATCAGACGATTTGATATCTGGAAAGTTTTTTATTTTTTCTTAAGGTAACTTATAAGGGCGAAGAAGTTTTTAGTTGCTCAGAGCTGCCACAGACTAACCTACTTGAAAAAAGTGCAAAACGTGAATAATTTACGCCCAAAAATGAATAAGTCACTTATTTTTAATATTTTTTTAATTTAAACAAAATTTAATTTATTCAAATGCGTCATTGTTTAACTCAAACAAATGTCATTTGATTTAAACAAATTCTTTCTTTGATATAGGGCCAACCCATTTTTTTAAAATTCAAAACAAACCTTTTCTGAGTGTATGATGTGAATAGAAACACTCATCTACTCAGAAATTTTGATTTAATTACATATTTGTTTTTTCGGCTTGTGATTATAAGAATAGCTGAAATTCTATTTCGGAATTAGGGCGCAAATACTAAGTCCAAAATTTTTTAAATTAATTTTCTTAGTAATGTTTAGACAAATTGTGTAAAAGTAACTTTATTACTACAATGCAAAGTTGAACTGAATCAAGTCGTATTAAACAGTCTTTATACTGCAAAAGTAACTTTATTGTGAGCTAATGACACAGAAAAAACTAAGAATAAAATTTGTTGCAGGACATTTTTTAGAGCAATAAAGTTTTGTTTAGTCAACTTCGCATCTTTAAAAAAACATGTGTTTGGCATGGACAAAAAAATACAGTTTAACCGATATTTGTGGAAAGTTTATCCTGTGAAGTTAATTTTTGTTGCAGAGAATCTTTCGTCGGATATCAATGTAAAGTTTATCTTCTATTTTTTCTGTGTAATGAAAATGGGGTTTTAACAACAACTAAAACATAACTATTTTTTAGCACCATAACATTATGAAAAACTTTACGTTTGGTTTGAAAAATTAAAACTTATCTCTTAAGCTTCATTTTTGGTCAAATTTTCCATAGATTTAGTCGTGTTTTCAACCTATTATGCTAAAATGCAAAAATTTTCTTATTGAAATTCGTCACTAAAGGTTTTTTTCATTTTCATGCATGAACCACTCATAGGAAAAAAATGAAAAATTCAGAATATACAGCATATTTAAATCAAGATCTCATTTCATTCCCCTGAAAATTTAATTTTTAAATATTTAGAAAACTTCAATGCAGTCTTCACAAGGTTTAACCGAACCTCAAATCCTGGATGTTTTCATTTTTCTCTCTACTCGTTAGCAGAAATACACAAAACCTCCAAAACGTGAAGATTTGAAACGAAAACTTTCATATTTCATGATCAAAGGTTGGAAGAATGGCAAGAACTATAAAAAATCTTAACAAAAATGTACCTGAAGGGGTAAGATTTAATTTGAAAACTATAAAACATAAGGATATTAATAAGGCTATGAAAGTGATAAAAATAATTGTTTTAGTTGTTGCAAAAACACAATTTTCGGTTATTATTTCACAATAAAGTTAATTTTGCACGTGTTATGTAAAATTTTAAATACAGCTGAATACGTCTCTTTTGAAACAATTCAATTTTATATTGTACAATTTCAGTTTTTGTCTATTACATACATTGCAGATAAATATTGTTACATTATCTTGTACCTTTGTATTTTCGAAATTAAATTTTTAAATAAGAATAAAGAAATCAGTAAATGTATGTAATAAATAGGTTAAGCAAACAATGAACATTATTTTAGTTGTAAGTATCATTTTTTTAAATTACCGGCAACTGCACTAAATCTGAAGATATCATTTTTCCTGCAATGGCAGATGCGAAAATCGGTATCAATATCAAGAAACAGAAGATTGTTACATTCTTGGATCATTTTGTGTGATACTTTACAATAGAAATTAGAAAACCAAGAAATCATAAACTAAAGTATATAGTTTAAATTTAAATATTACATCGTATTTTCATACTATATATTACTAATATGTAGATTCTACCCATAAATTATTTTTAAAAATTGTTTAGATCAAATTTAAAATCAGATGGAGAAATGTTACTAAAGTCATATTTACCTTAAAAAAGTGACTATAGTAACATTATCTTTAAAATGTGACTGAAAAGTGACTACGCCTGCCTCAAGTGGCAGTGCGTGGCAAGTGGCAACCCTGCAGATGCTCATCTGTATTTTATCATAGTTTTCCGAGAGTCTGACTTTTATTTTATTTTTATGGCTAAAAAAATTTACATTAGCAATTTTTCCAAAACTCGGATATTAAAGATTTTTTTTTACTTCGTTTGGACTCGAGAAAGCTCAGGATTTATCGATCCAGTCTAAGTTATAGGAACCAAAATGAAACTGATTATGCTATAGAATATTCTTCATTTCTAAATGTTTGTCGACTTTCTATATTCTGTGTGAAATTAAGAAGATGATCAGAATTTAAAACAGAATCCTTATTATTCCTCAGAGAAGGCTGATTAGGATTCCACCCCTGCATAGTCAATAAGTAACATGATTAAAACAAATCTACGATCGACAAATGGAGGAGACATAACTTTGGATTTTAATAAGAGCAAGAAGGTCATATTATAATTTAACACGGGTTGAATATCCCATATTTATTATCCTAGATCTCTCACATAATCGTTTTATCTGAAAAGTGTAAATCTCTCGTAACCGAGTTTCTTTTTTTTTAAAAAAAACCTAATTAAATCTTGACTACAGGAAAAAGCCGTATTGAAATTCTGTCAGGTCAAATTGACGAGAGCGAGTTTTATGGTCAACTTTCCGATTTGACGTATACGAGTTTATTTCTCTTTCCTAAGAACTTACACTTTTTTTTAAAGTGTTTACTGCAGAGAGTTGTAGAAGTTTTAAAGAAGTCATTTAGATTGTCTAGCAGACAATTATAATTTAGTTTTTCTCTAAGAGAGTTTAAGATAACATGCTCAAATTCTTTAATATTTCTCACTTTTCACTAGAAATTTGAATTCAAATCCTTGTGTAAATGCTACGAGAAATTTCGCCAAACATACATTTCAAGATTCAGTCGGTTGTCGCCAAAAGCACATAGTTATGAGCAACCTAGTGCTAATTACTAAAGTTCTGAGGTGGTTTGTTGCATTTGACTTGATTGTGACGGTACCATAGAAAACAACAGCAGTTAACGTGACTACTTTAAAAGTTCTACCATAGTTCAATCCACAGTACAACCCACAGCACATAAGATGAGTCAGTTTCCTTGTAATCTTCGAAGGAAATTTTGACGTAATAAGTAGCAAATAGGGATTACATATTAATTTGAGTTCATTCAAATAATGTAAACTATTCTGTTTTGAGATATAATAATTGCTCATCGGCAATTAATACGTTTTATCAACAGAATCAACATATAAATTCTGACTCGTTTTATATTCTAGATGTTACGAAATTAACAGGGTTGATACAAGTTTCCAATTTCGAAATTGCCTGACTTTTCTGGGACTAATTTTTTATGTTACCTGACTGCTTTACATTTTTCTTTTAGGTATAAAGACAACCTTACATTTAGGAAATCAATAATTTCAATGCAAAAAATTTGTTTGCAAATATATTTTAAAAATTTTTACTAACAACAGGCATACAGGATTTTATAAGGAGTCAAACGCAAAATACATGAGTTTTCAACTCAAAAAGATAAATTTTGAACCAAACATAGAAGAATTAAATTTATAGCCAAGAAAATTAATTTTCCACAAAAAAAAAGAAATTTTCCACAAGGTGTGATTTTCAGCCAAAGTGATGAATCTTGAATGAAAAAAATGAATTTTCAACAAGAGTATAACAGTTGATATTTCGATAAAAAAATTTCAATTTTCAGTCGCAAACAGTTGAAATAAACCTAAAAATAAGAATTTTTAACAAATTAGTTGAATCCTCAACAAAAACAGACTACTTTTTAAATCAAAATTTCAACATGAGTTGAATTTTCGACCAAGATAGATTTTTCAGTCAATAAAAAGAATCTACCCCAAAATATTGAATTTTCAAGACAAAAAGACAAATTTTCTGCAAAACAGTTGAACTCTCAACCCACAAATATGCATTTTCATAAAAAACTGGAATTTGTAAAACAAAAATAGAAATTTTATGCATAAACATTAAATAATAAATTCAAAAAAGAACATTTTTCAACAAAACAGATCAATTTTTAACTACAAAATATAATTTCCTAAGCAAAAACAATATACATACATTTTTAGTTTAAAAAATGAATTAAAAAAAAAACATGTTTTCAACAAATTAGTCGAATTTTCAAACAAAGAAATGAATTTTGAACTCAAATGATAAATTTTCAACTAAAAACTGACTTCTTAAACAAATAGTTAAATTTTTAATCCAAAAGAACGAATTTTCTGCAAAACGATTGAATTTCAAACAAAAATTTAAATTTTTTCTAAAAATATTGAATTATCAATCGCAAAAAGACAAATTTTCAGCAAAATAAAAGAATTTTAAATAAAAGCAAATTGCTTAAATTTTAAATAAGAAAATTAATTTTTGAAACAAATAAAATATATTTTCAACGAAATAGTTAATTTTCAGCAAAAGAATCCTATTTTAAACCAAGGTGATCCAATTTCTCTCAGAAAAAATCAATTTTAATAACAGATGGGATAGTGAAATTTTTAGAAACAGAAATTAATTTTTATCTGAAAATGGACAAAAATTTTCTATATTAAAAAAAAAAGTTTGAATAAATATTTCAATTTTAACCCAAAACATTAATTTGCTACCAAAAAGATGCATTTCCAAGAAAAAACTTTAATTTTCATCTAAAACAAAAAATGGTTAACATAAAATATAATCGTTAATATTTCTATCAAAAACATTTTCAACTAAAAAGAATGACTTCTTAACGAATATGTTGAATTTTCAAGAAAATCATGAAATTAAACAGTTGCAATAAACATTTTTATGATATAGAATTGGAAAAATTCTATTTCTAATAAAAAATGCAAGCTGTCGCAGAGTTTTATAAAACTGTTATAGGTGACACGAATTATGACTAGGATTTTACAGTAAACAGTGGTACTAAACACATTTTTGTTTTGTAACCTCTGTCCTTTTTTTAGGATGTTTTCAAGCGACAGGTTGTTGAACCTACCCTGTTGGGGACTGTATTCCAATCTTCGGAGAGTACGCTCAGACGAAACCAATACAGGACTTTCCAGAAGTGACGAACCCACATCTGAGCTTCGCCTCGGTGAAATTCCAACCTTGTTTTCCGAGTCTTGACGATGTCTAACCAGTTGAGGGGAGGAAGTCTCTAAAGCTGTTCCGTGACTAGAACTCACTAGAGTTCTTAACGGAGAGCTGTGTCCAGAATAAGTAGAACCTGGAGGAACTTTTTCGTGTCCTTCAGATGAATATTAGGTATTTTTATGTGCATTTCGTCGAATTTGTTTCAAATTCAATCCAACAAAAGACTCGAGATTTCAATTGTAACTTTTTAAATATGTATTATACAGTTTAGAAAAATTTAAATGAATTTTAACATTACAGAAGTTACAGAAGTCAGATTTCAAGACACGAGGACATTTCCAGATTTACCAAGTCAACTTTTAAAAAATTTCAGGGACAACTCTTCCAAACAAATTACTAAAAATTGAACAGGAAAATTCTTGTTTACTAACGGTTTCTAATAATCTCAAATAAAAGAAAAATATATCGATATGATAAAAAGATATTGAAAATAACGTCAAATTGAAATGTTTTCGAAAAAATCCATAGGTTCGACCTTATGGTCAAACGTGGTGCAAAAAAGTCCCGAAAATTTCACAAATGTATAAATATTTACAAACATTTTATTCAAAATTATTTTTTATTATATTGTAATAGATTTTAATAATATTTATGATTATTATTGTTTTGAATTTTCTTAATTATGTGGTGAATACAATCATTATTTGAAATTTTGAGACTTTTATCATAAAAAATATCTTAATAATTCAGAAAATTACTATAGAAACTTATGTATCTTTAAAATTAGTCGAAAAACGTGAATAAATGTTGATTATTTCTAGAGTTATTCCAATTTTTCGGAAACATCGAAATTTGACGGCTTTTTGCAAAATCTTCTTACTGAATTAACAGTTCGTTTTTTTTAATTCAAGGACTTTACCAGGTTTTCTAGGCTCTGTAGCAACACTGTTTATTTAGATAATTCCAAGTTTCCTCGTCACAGGAAACGAGAAAATTGGAGAACAAAATCATTTATTTAACGATAAGATTCTAATGTCTTTCAATCTCACTTTTCTAATCAGGAAATATTTATTTTTTCAATACATTTGAGACCTAGAAGTAATAGATTGATATTCGAAAAAAATGCATGCACTAGATTAAGCATTTTGTTTTCTTTGAAGTGAAGTACATATTTTAAATAAGTTGGACCTGACTTTAAGTACATATCTGAATTCAAGGTAACATTTTGAAATATTCTTTTTCACTATGTATTCTATTATTTATTATTCTGAAAATTGTATTCGCTACAATTCTCGACTACAAGCTGATCTCCATCTAGAAAGTAATTTGAAATCAGAAGTCAAGACAGGAATACAAGCTCAGTAGCATGTCAGTATTCCAGCACCGAGTAAAGGCCCTGATTTCTATGGAAGTATAGAACCGTATCGATATATCGGTCAACGGACATCAACTATTGTGAATTGTGGATGCGGAGGAAACTCTCGAGTCTTTCGATTGGCTGAGATCGTTCCAGAAGTGATCCTATACTAACTGGAATGACCATCCTACTACTAGAAACCCCATACCTGGATACATACTCGAGGTATGATGAGACATTCCTAGAATACCACTCAGATGCGAGGGTGGTGAATGACTCGGACCCATTGGACCCAAGGGGTTAACAAACCCGTGAATAGGGTTTCCCAGTATGGAGCTTCCAAGCATTAAACGAGTCGGCACCATTCCTGGCAGGGGTATTCCATGACTTTGAATCTCGTGAGAGGTGATGTGCAGGTTATTGCTGCTTCCGTGATTCGTGATGGGGCTTCCTCCGTTCAAGGAACCTCTTCGATGTTGAGACATGATCGGGACTCGACAGGCGTGAAATAGGAACTTCAAATCTCCGCGATCCAAAAGGCCATCGACACTTTAATAGACAGTATCGTTTTTTTATATCAGTATTTAAAACTGATAAATGGCTTCAATATTTTCCATTAATTTGCAAATCTGAAATTTCCGGGAAAAAATCTTAATGCCATTTAGATCTGTTAATATCACATCTATAGCTTGTCGTATTCTCTTTAGAGTTCATTGCTTTGTTTTTCATTTATCACGTTCTAGATACGAATACGAGCATCGTAACTAACATTCTGAAGAGTGACATCAATCCTTGTCGACAAATTGCAGTCTCTTTTATTTCTAGGAATCTTGACACCGATTTACATACTTGAAGGTGTATTTCATTTATAAGAGATAATGATCTGCTGCACGTCGCAGGCGAAGAGGTGCTGCCTGATTATGAACAGATTCTTCTACTGATCGAACCACATGCTTCTTGGGTAGATTTCTTTTTTTAAAAATATGAGCCACAAATCTTCAGAGATATGATTCATTCTCGCATATTAAAACCTCCTTTATGTTAGTGATATACGATAAAAGTATATCTTTTAACGAAAATGTAACAAAAATGCCTGGAAATAAATGCATTCTTTTACTTATCAAAACACTTTATGTAGTTTTCAAATTGTTGCATTTTCAAAATCTTCTTCGTCTCATTCTAGTATAGATCTACTTTTGTAAAAGCAGTCAGAGATATCATTCAACAGTTCGTCTAGCTATTCGCCTCCCTTTCCACTTATTGAATCCTGTTGGAATCGCAGCTGTGAACCTCATTCACTTCACTAACAGGTTGCACTTGATTGTACCAGCAAAGAGGGTTCAACGTACCATTTACGAAGTGAAGAATATATAGCTTCTATAACAGAAGTGGTACGAGGGCTACTATGTAAAATAAATAATAAAAGGAGTCTAGGAACTCGTTGAAAGTTATTAATAATTAAACACCAAACGCGTGGGAGTTCCACACACAACACAATGACACGAGTACCTTCTAAGCGCAAGGGCAGCAGGATTCACGAGTAAGGCAGTAGAATAAGTGGCAAGTCTGCAAAAGCTTTCTATTTTCGAACTCAATTCTTGTCGGTTTAGCACATGGAAGAGATTTTTCTATAAAAAGTCAGTAAATCTCTAATTGTAAAAAACTAGTAATAAACATTAGCATGTAATAAAAACTTTAACTTTATGATCAAGTGATATGTATGGGTCGCATCCCTGTCGATTTTTAGCAGTTTTCTTGTAATTAAGTGAAGAGAGTTTACTGAAATTCTTGTTTTTTTTTTAATAGGAGACTAAAGTGAAAAACTGGTTCCGGTGAATTATAAATTCGCGAGCACGTTTTCTGCCGGGCGTGGAAGGCGTCGCGACGCCCGCATCGAGTAATTCGTGTGCGACAGGGAGCGGCCGCGCGAATACTGGAACTCATGGCACCGGTTCCGACGCCGTACCCTCCATCTCTTCCTCCACAACCACCCCTAGTTTCTTCACCCTCCAACTCCAATTCAAACTACCAGCCACCACTACACAGGCACTCGGCAGCTCTTCGTACGGGAGAACTGCAACCCCTCGACCACCGGTGTGGCAGGTAGATACCGACGAAGCTGTGCTGCTATATACCCCACCTTTCACCCTACGTCTACTATACTACTGTACTACTACACTTCTATGCGCTAGTCAATCACTGGCACAACCCTGCCGCGTTAGCGTGCGTAATTACGCTTCGCTGTATATCGGATACACACACTTTTAAGGCCAAGAGCACTTTTTTTCGTTTTACATGCTTTTATACAAACGAAACCATTCAACTTGGCCAATTAAGAAGGATCGGGAAGATAACAGAGACGAATTGTTTCTATGTTATACAGCATTTCATTAACAGAGGGAAATCGATCATCGGAAAGCGGAAAAGTGGGGTAAATTATTTCCTAAGACTGTTTGCGTAGAATGCGCAAGAGAGGATATTTCTTCGGTAAGGAAAATATGCTGAGATAAAGCCCCACGGAAAAAAATAAATTGGGTTAATAGTCAAATTCTTATGAAATTATATTTAAAAAAACTTAGTAATATCAACTAGATTATCTTTACTAGAAAAATTATTTGGCACTCATAAAACGCCCAACATTTATTCGTGATTTAAATAACAATTTAGCAAAACAAATTTATGCAAAAAAGAGTGGGATTTTTGAGAAAATGGACTTTGATGTTTTCAGAAAAATGGCTGCCATTTTATTAAAACTTAACATTTCAAACATTTTGGGTACATTTCGAAATTAGAAAATTCTATTTACCCCACAATTCAAATCTCCAAATTAGAAAAAAAGTAATAAAATTTGTAAGGATAAAATTTGTATTTTTTTCTAAACAGCCTTAAAATTTCAAATACTCAAGTATGCAAAAATTACTTTTTTTTCTCAAATGTGCTTGAGATTCTCTCATTTTTCTCGAAATTTGTTGATTTAATAGAAAATATTCCTACGACTGAAAATATTAATCCCAAAATGAATATTTTTCCAGTTCAATTATACCAAGATGATTAATAGGGAGAACGAAATTCAATTTTGGCCAGAAAATAGTGTTTATTTACATCCTTCCTTTGCACTTCTTTATTATAAATAAAATTACGAATATCATTTTCAAATGAAAATTTATCCTTTTTCTGGAAAACCTATAAACACGAAAAATGTACCAAAAAAATACTGAAAACGACATTTCTTTTGCTTCTGAAAGTAAACATATGTTCGAGAAACTTTAGTTTCGACAATAATTTTTAAAACTATAAAAAATAAAACCAATTTTTAGAGTAGGGTGGGTCGAAAAAGATTAAAAAATTAAAAACGCCTACTGGGCGCGAGTGGTAGCGACATTATATATAGATATATATTCCAATCGGAATCGAGTCAGGTGACCCTC
>NC_046659.1:64625239-64647128 GCF_010883055.1 Belonocnema kinseyi
CTAAGGTTATTTGAAGGCACCCCCCCTCCACACACACACTGGACTGAAAGCGAGAGTGTTATGCGATCCATTCACTTAAAGCTTTGAAATTGGAAAGCCTCCAAACTGTCAATATAAAAACAATCAAATTTAATAGTACCAGAAATTGGAAGTTTAGTGGTCCCAAAAGAGCTCAAATTGAAATATAAATGTCTTAAATTGATAGAAAAAAGCAGATATATATTACATGCATAACGCAATTCGGGATAGCATCGGTACAGTTGGGAAAAAAGAATATTTGTATTGTGCACATTATTTTTGTAAATCAACTCGGAGGAGATGTTGAGCAATCTCAATTTAAATATAATGATTATATGAAAATAAATTACATCTGGTACAAAATGACTTAGAAATCTTGGAACAAATACTTAAGAGCAGTTTTAATCACTTAAACAGTCATTAAATATATTTTTTTGGACGAATATTGTCATAGAAATTTTAGTATATTTATATCAATAATGGAAAAAAATGTCGATAGATTTCTCATTAATAAAATAAAAACATCTCTTTATTGGAAATTATTTTTGGTCATATTTTTATTGTGACTAAACGCTATGTACGCCTTAAAGGAATGCTTTTTAGAAGATACTTGACGTAAAACAGCTTTCGCTTAACAAAGAGACTAGTCTTCAATAGATGGGACCCCTTCTTCAATTCTACTTTCGTAGATTTTTTATCTCGCAGTTACACTCTTCTGTCAGGCGAGTTCTTCGTAAACTTTCCGCAATTGTTAAACAAGAAAAATTACTGTTTACATTCCTAACTTCTAATGGTTTGAAAAATTATCTTGATATTTCAAATAAATCAATTAAAAAAGCACAAAGAAATTATACACAAAAATAAATCATAATTGAGAGAACATTTTTTTTTGCATCACTATTTCGCCAATAAAGATTCTACAATTGTTAGTGTGAAACATCAATAGATTTTAACGAAACCCAGATTGCGTACGTTCGTTATGAACCTTGAATTTGGTTCAGCAGTAATCACAGCATTGTGCAACACCGATCAACGAGAAACCGCAAGCTTGATCGTGAAATCACAATTCAACTGTCCAATCAATGAAAATGAAGGGAAACAATTAAAAGAAAACTGTTCTTTCAACTCCATGCAAAAAATGTACAGACCTAAAAAAAAGTGGGTAATAAAGCACGTTTTCACTTCTTGAATAAAATATTAACAAATTAGAGAAATCTCGATGAGGCTAATAGTTATATATTACACTAATTGCTTGAAATAGTTTAACGAAATTAGAACAACCTTGAACAGTTACTTAATTGTCACACATTGTGCTAAATTAAATAAAATTACCCTCATAAATAACCTCGAAATACCTAAGTATTTTTGACTAGAGTGTTTCATGAAATACTTTTAGCACTTTGATATTATGTTCCACGTTTTATATAATTTTCAAAAGTGAGGTTTACAAAAAATCGAATTTCAAACATTTTAGAAGAATAACCGCTATTTAGTCAGTTTTTAAATTTAAAAAAATTTGTTTGGAAACACTCGTTCGTAAATACTGCAATTTGAAAAACATGTCTGTCAATTTTTAAAAATTCGCAGGGAATATTCGAATGATTGTAGCAAATAAAAGAAATTGTTTGATCAGACTGAAATACTCTTGCACACATAAAAACATTCTAATACCCTAAGCTGGATCTCTCTGCCTGAGTTGAATGACATGCTTTTTGAAACGCTGAAGAAAGAATCAGGTAAATCGTGAAAATAGTAATTTTTCCATATTTTTATTTATTCTGCATATACTTTTAACACATCGACATATAGAAATGGACCGGTAATGCTGTGAGGAGAATGGTAATGGGCTCTAAAAAGAGAAAAAACATATGAGACGTAGACCTATCTCTCTCTAGATAAAGCTGATTGGTCGAGAATATTTTCGTTGGGTGAAGTTTGGCGCAGCACAGGTCCGTGCTTTGTGTCGCGAGTGCCCAATAATGTGACGTTTATCGCACTTTTCAGAATTGATTTATTTATAATTTATTGCAAATAAATATAAAAACTGGTGGCAGTCTGTGTACTTTGTGGGCGTTGTCAAGACGTTTATATGGGGACATGTTTTCATACATAAGCAAAATTATTGAATATAGTACAATAAAAAATGTTACAACAAAAACAAAACCTTAAAATATGAAGTGTTGTACCTATGCAATACAAATGGTTATTTTTTATGTTATAGAAATATTGTTCGAATTTTTGACAGTTTTTACACTATTTTTGAACTCACAAAACGATTATTATTGTAGCATTTTCAATCCAATTTCAAGAAGAATTTAAGGTTACCTAGTTTCTAAAATAATCTATCTGAAACAGGTTATTTTACATGAATGTTCTTTAAAATTCCATTTATTATAACTACAAATTTCTAATGTATTGTTTTTTTTAAATTAACCGTACAGAATATTTAGCCAATACCCGAGGCCACCAATTCACTTGACAGATTCCTGAAATAGATAAAGGCAGGTTGACGTCTCATATATTTTTTCTCTCTCTAGAACCCATTTCAGTTCTCCCTAAAGCTTTACCGCTCCATGTCTGTATGTCGATGTTTTAACATCGGTTTTTGTTGTTTCATTTAGCTACATATGCTGTTATGCGACTCTTATCATAGTCTAAGATTTATATTAATCACAAATATTTTAGGCTGTTCGAAATTTATTAACGAAATGAAATATTGCTTTAATTTTGAATTTTTCATATAAAGAGATTCAATTTAATATCAGCTCACTTTTGTTCAATCAAAATTATAAGTCTTAATATTTTCAATTCTATCTATAAAAATTTTTATCATTTTCAATGATACAATGTACTTTTCAACTGCCTAAAATACTATCAAGAAAGCAAAGAAAACTGAGAGGTGAAAGGCAAAGGTTCATTCGATCTGATAATATGCTCCCTTGAAACAAAACTGGACACACCCACCGACTTACTTCGACTTGTAGGTAGGTACAAACGTGGTTTGAATTTAAAGGTCTGAAAGCCGTTTATTATCTTGTAGGAACACGGAATAACTTTAACAGTAAAAAAATTATCAATAAAAAAATGCCTTAAAAACTTTTGAATGTTCTTTTCACACTTTTATTTTATTTTGGATATCAAAAGAGACGAGAGAAATAAAATTATGTATTATAAATAGACCCCACTCAACTCATATTTTCCGGAGAAACGTACTTTATGTCAATTTTTATGAAAAATATGAGAATAAATATGAGGATACAATAGACGTATAGCTACGCTCGTTTCCCATGCCGCGGGTTGAGAATACAGCCTATTTTCTCGCGATGCAAGGCCATGCGATATTTTAAAGTGTCCGCTCGCAATAATAGCAATAATAATAATAATATCAAACTTGCCAAACTGGTATTGTCGCAATTTCAAGCGACTATAAAATTTCGTTAAACGCGGCTATTTTGTGCATTGAAACGACTACCACATAAAAAAAGTCCATCGAGATCGGCTATCCGCTTTTAGCTCCGTTTGAATATTCGTTTCTACTTTTAAGTTTCCAACCTAGCAAAGTCATTCCCTGCAATATGTCAAATATACAACTGGACTCATTTTTCATTCTTATTATTAGAGACTTCATATTTAAGTGAATAGTAAATTGTGGGTTATTATTTAAAATAACGTTAAGACAAATATTTATCCTATTTGATTCAAGTAAATTGTATACAAAATGTATTCGGTATTATACTATAACTACCGAAGATAAAAAACAACCTGACTGAATATCCAATCTGATTGTATGTAGAATTCTTCTCGAGAATTAAAAAATGCAATGTCAAAAACTTAATGTCCTCCAGCTTCAATTTCCTTCTCTACTTTTCTTCACGAGGAAAGTGAAGGGAAACTTTAATTTGTTACATCTCAATAAAACTTGGTGAACTCTCTTGACAAATTATTGAGATTCAAGTTTATTACTTTTGAATTCAATTTTTCATTTCTGACTCTCAACTAACTAAATTGAATGCAATGAACTTTCTCATTTTTCCTCCACCCAATATACCTCCTTCACATTTTTATTCATTTTAAATTCGGTGATTGTAAACTAAACCCAAGATATCAATTCAGCAGACTTGGAGTTTCCAAGATCAAATATACTCTTTCTTCGAGCACGATATAAATAACGACGTCCTAATCTACTCGTCCTAACGAAAAATGATTAATAATAAATTTATAGATCTTTTTAGGCGAACAACTTTTGACTGGTAATTTCTGTTCATACCTTGTGTCGTTTTTTCAAACAAATTTAATATTTATATTTTTAATGTTATTTTTTACGACTAAAACAAAAACTACGCGTCCTATCAAAAATTATAGCTCTTTTCTGGATGAACAAGTTTTGTCTAATTTTGTTTGACCAGAAAACGGTATTTTTGATTTTTCATTATTTTTGGTACGATCAAATTTTGAGTATTCAACTTCTCGACCAAATTAAAAAAGTTGTTATCATAGTCCTGTAGGAGATTCAAAAAGCATAGTTTTTCTGCTCTTGACTTTTTTTCATATCATGCGTTTTTTTGCTTAAAATGTTCCTTTTTGGTTGTTTTTTTTTCGATTTTGAAAATTCTCTAACTCTGAAAATTTTCTTTTTATAGAAAAAAGTCATGGGGATAAATTGTTTGAGTTTCTGAGAACTATGAAGAATCGTACATAGAATTTTTAAATCTTGAAAAAATGTGGTTTCAAACATTTTTGGTACGATCAAATTTGAAATTTTCAACTTTTCGACCAAATTAAAAAATTTGTTATCATAATCGTGTAGGGCTTTCAAAAATCAAAGTTTTTTTTCTCCTGACTTTTTTTCATATCATGCGTTGTTTGGCTTAAAATGTTCATTTTAGTGTGGTTTTTTGGATTGTGAAAATTCTCTAACTCTGATAATTTTATTTTTATTACAAAAAAGTGAGAAAGATAAATTGTTTAAGTTTTGAAGTACTATAAACAACCGTGCAAAGAATTTTTGCATCTTGAAAAAATGTGGTTTCAAACATTGTTTGTACGATCAAATCTGGAATTTTCAACTTTTTGACCAAATTGAAAAAGTTGTTATAATCTTATAGGGCTTTCAAAAAGCAACGTTTTTCTTCTCCAGACTTTTTTTCGTATCATGCGTTGTTTGACTTAAATTGTTCATTTTAGTTTGTTTTTCTAGATTTTGAAAATGCTATAACTCTAGTAATTTTTGATTTTTCAAAAAAAAGTCATTAGGATAAATTGTTAAATTTGTTGAATTCTATGAATAACCGTACAGAGAATTTTTCAATTTTTAAAAAAGTGGTCTCAAAAATATTCAAAATGTGCCCATTTTTTTAAATTTTCATCCAAAATGTCTGGCTAACGAACTTGACCTTTAGTTTAGGACACTAAACGAGTGTACCAAAGGGCAATCTATTAGATAAATTTTTTCAAAAGTTATCATGTTCACAGGCAGACAGACATACATGCATACATACATACATACATACATACATACATACAGAAATACAGACAAACACATTCGTAAAAACCTGTTTTTCGGATTCAGGAGGTCTCAAATCGTGGACATTTGACAAAAACTGGGGGGGGGGGGTTAAATTTTACATAAATCTAATACCTTCTCTGATGAGAATGTAATAAATAAAACGTTTCTTACTTTAAATTCCTAATTATCACATTAAAATTTGTTTCAATTTCAAGTACTGTAAAGTATAATTAATCATCATAAATGAAAACGAATTTTAAAGTAGTTAAATCGGCTTTGATAAAATTCTATTCTTAATTTTAATCGACTTTCAGTAATCAATCGGTTTCATCTAAATACCCACAAAATTTTATC
The DNA here is from genome assembly GCF_010883055.1 of Belonocnema kinseyi. NCBI lineage: Eukaryota > Metazoa > Arthropoda > Insecta > Hymenoptera > Cynipidae > Belonocnema > Belonocnema kinseyi. Next base: position 64,631,118 of record NC_046659.1, read on the forward strand.
CCAAAAAGAAATCAGAAGCAACTCAAATTATTAATCAGTTAATCTAGGATTTTATATCGTAATAATATATGAGTCTTCCTGAAGTATTTCATTTTTGACACTTCCTTTTTCCAGATGTTTACAACTGGAAATTGACATATATGTTTAATTTTAATGTTTATAGTACCAAATCATTATATTTTGAACATCTATTTGAAATGAGGTTTCACAGTCAAAAATCTAAAATAAATTTTTTTGCAACTAATTTCAAGGTGGGGCTCCATCTCTCTCGGACTTCAGGTACGAAACTACCGTTAATTGTTTGTGCTTCAAAACTATAAAAACAACTGAAAGCAGGGAACGTTTTTCAGCTTAAGTTCGAGGAAAACGACACCTTGTGTAATGGTACCATTCACACTACAAATATTATTTTTTGCAAGGAAATGGTACCCTGAAATTAGAGTTAAACTCACACTTGGTTTTTTCTATGTTATCATGAAAATTTGCAATTGAAGACCTTTTCATTTTTAAATTGTACAATTTAAAATGCTGTCGTTTTAATAGATTTTTGTAAATAGTGCAATTTTAAATAATTACAATTGAAAACTCTCGAAGTTTATAGATGTATAAATGCAAATTCTTATATTTGGCTGATATTCACGATTTTGACGATCAAAAGTTTCAATAAAATCGGGTGAAGTTCCGAAAAGCTCTTACCTCCGATTAATTTTAAACTCCATATACCTATGTATTTTGATGCGCTGATCACGAATATGATAGTCAAAATACTCGCAAATTTAATTTTCATGGTGAAAACCATGAAAAACACATAAAAATCATGTTTTTCTACGTTTATCTTAGTGAATAGTGAAAATTTATAAAAAAAAGCTTCAAATAAAAGTTTTAGATCCTTTGAAAATACATATTTTATGTTTAATATATTTTTAGCCTATGACTGACAGTTTTCGAGAAAATAAGGAAAATGTCGGTACGAAGTGTAGAGTTGCTTAGGTCAGACACGATACTCTTTTCAACGGGTAATGGGGGGGAGGGGCACACCTATGCCTGGCCACAGAAATAACTTAAGTAACACACGACCCCCTTTCTAACGTCTCATGGGGAGAGCACCCCTGTGACTGGCCACAGAAATAACTTAAGTAACACACGACCCCCTTTCTAACGTCTCATGGGGGGCACCCCTGTGACTGGCCACCCTGTGACTGGTGCCAGAAAAAACTTAGGTCAGACACGACCCCCTTTCCAACGTGTCATGGGAGGCGGGAAGGCATCCCAACGACTGGTCACAAAAATAACTTAGGTCAGACACGACGCCCTTTCCAGCGTGTCATGGGGGGGCGAGAAGGCACCCCTCTGCCTGGTTACAGAATTAGACTCAACCTTCCAAGAATTGTTTATGTTCAGTATTTCAGCGATTTTCAATATTTAACGTCCATTCAGCCTTCCAGGAATTTTTCATACAATTTAAGTCGCGCCGCTAAACATTTTGCAGTATATCTGTGATGTTTCACATTTATCGTCTACTTTGTCGATAACCATCAGTCGTAGGGTAAAAACATATTCAACCTAAAATATGTATTTTCAAAGGATCTACAACTTTTATTTGAAGCTTTTTTATAAATTTTCAATATTCACTGAGATAAACGTAAAGAAACATGATTTTTATGGGGTTTTCATGGTTTTAACCATCAAGTTTGCGGGTATTTTCACTATCATATTCGTTATCAGCGCATCAAAATACATAGGTATAAGAAGTTTCGAATTAATCGGAGGTAAGCGCTTTCGGAACTTTATCCATAAAATCTTCCAAATTGAAGAAATTTCGAATATAAATCATCAAAAATTAAAAATTTTAATTCTACAACTTACAATGAGCATATTTTTAAATTAAAAATTGCCCAAATTTAAACTTCTTCAATTTTAAAAATTAGAAATTTAATGTTCTACAAATATAAAGAGATATAACTGAAAAATGTAGAATTTTAGTAATGTATAAATAAAACTGTTTACATGGCGGTATTTAATTGTTAATTTTTTAAAAGAAAATGTTCGATTTGAAAATTTTAAATTCATATTTCTATAATTTTGAAGAGTAACAATTGAAAATTACTAAATTTTTGAAGTGAAGAATTGCAAATTTTTCAATTTCCCAGATTTCCCTTTTAAAGATATGAAATTATGATCGTTTTCTTTAATAGTTCAATTTAAAAATCTTTAATTCTGATGATTTAAAATGTTAATTCATTCAATTTTATAGATCGGCAATTACACATGCTTAATTATGAAAAATAAAAATGACAGCGTTGATTTATTTGTTGGTAATTCTTATCATTTCTTACATACGTAACCCTATTACAGGTGCATACCCATAAGTCACCATACTGCATGATTACTGAGATATTTAGGGCAGTGCTTGGTACATTTTGTTACACACACCATTTTTCAAGAAAATTTTATTCGGTCAAAAGCAAACCAAATAAAATTTGTATCTATCAAATACGAAAGCAAGTTTTACAAACTTTACGATGACGGTAACAACTTCTCAATAATATAGCTTCAATTTCAAAAAACTATGTTAAAGACATATATTTCTTAGCAATGGTTAACATCTTCGTAAAGACTGTACAATAGGGTGGTCCAAAAATGCATAAATTTTTTTTTTCACGCTGGAGTAAAAGTTTCCACTTCCAGCAAAAGAAAATCCGTGATTTTTCTTTTTTTGTAATTCGAATATTAACACGTTCCACCGAGCACTTCAATATCCCATTTAATTAATGTGGGGAAATTTTGAATTTTCGAAAAATTGAACTCATGTTCCAGGGTTTCATCTAAACGTGTCCCACGGCGACCCAAATATAACACAAAAATAAAAAACTGCATGTTTACGTATTATTGTTAGTTTTTAACAATGTTCGTCATCTTTTTAATACGAATGATTACTAATGAACAATTTGAATATTTTCCATGACTTCTTAAACTATTTTCAATTGTTCGAATAAATGTAAATTATTTAAACAATTATTTACTCCTAAAAACGGTAAAAAGTAACCGTATTTTCTGATTGAAATGCAATGTTTTGTAATTGTTTGAAGTAGTAAATATTTCTATAAACATTCTGTAATTATTTAAACAATTATTTATTGTTTATTTTCAAAATTTCTAAAATTGAGCCATAGATGTATATTTTTTTCAGATTGGTATCCTATGATACTTTTTGTTGAAAGATTACATAATTTTGAGACACCTCTTCTAATGTTTAAAAAATTTGTATTTGTTTAAACCATTTTTATTTGCTCAAGCAGTTATTTCTCGATAACTAAAAAAATGAAATACAATAGAACGCATACAATTAATTACGATTTTAAAAGTATTTCTGGAAAGGTAATTATTTAAAAAAATTATATTTATTTATACGATTAAAAAGTGACTAAGGTATTATTTTTATACACCATACAGTCAGAAATATAATTTCATGTGTTCTATTTTATTTTATTTTTTTAGTTATCTAAAAAACTTTTAAATAAAAAATTTTTTAAAATAGACAATGGATAATTGTTTAAATAATCACATAATATTTTTAGAAACATGTGCTACTCCAAACAATGACTAAAAATTAAATTTCAATCAGATAGTAGGATTATTATTTATATTTTTTGGGAATAAATCATTGTTAAAATAATTTATATTTGTTTTAGCGATTGAAAATTGTTTAAAAAGTAATGGGAAATATTCAAATTTTCAATTAGTAATTATAGTAGTTTTTTATTTTTGTGTCATATTAGAGGCGCTGCTGGGAGGGGGAGGATGGGTTTGAACATGAGTTCAATTTTTCGAAAGTTCAAAATTTCCCCATGTTAATTAAATAGGATTTTAAAGTGCCCAGTGGTACGTGCTAATATTCGAATTTCGAAAAAAGAAAAATTACCCATTTTCTTTCACCGGAAACGGAAACTTTGGGGAAGGGGGGGTGTCTTGCCCTGTCGTTTGAAAAGCGTTTTTTGTACCACCCTATTGTACTGTAAAGTTTACCCTATTCTACTGTTAGCTGCAAAGTTTATTTGATTTGTTTCTTAACGAATATTATTTCGATAAAAAATGGTCTGTACACCAAAGTGTCCTAACTACCATCCCAAATGCCTCGGTAACCATGCAACACTTGGGCAGTGTACTCATATAAAATGGAAAGCCCCTCATACATATATGATTATGAATTATTCCCGAGTCTCATTTGTCATTTTCAAGAAGATTTTAAGTTCGCGTATTCGTAGGAAAACTGGCGATCAATACAAACGAATGGATATGAAGGAGCAAACCAAGTACTTGCTGGTCTAGTTTCGTGTTTTGCGTTTGAATACACTGAAACTTGAAATCATCTCGTAGCGGGGCGCCGCGCCGTTATTCCAGTAGTGATATTGAAAATTGAACGTCGTGAGAATCAAAACACTCGAGAGGAGTTGGAAGAGAATACAGTGAAGCACGTTGGTCCTGAGGGAAGATATTCAACGGCAATCAAGTCGTTATCAAGCAGAAATAGCAGAGAGTCGTGCTCCGCGTGAGATCGTAACGCTTACAAGGGGTTCATAGGGCTATAGGGCTTAGTGATACTCTCAAGGGAAGCAATGCAATGGGCCAGTCCTCTCTATTATATCCCGACGGCTGAATTACCCAACGATACCTGTATCCATCTGCTTCGTAACTAGATTTCCTTTAACGAGCAAGCTTCGAGTAAACGAAAGCTCGGCACAAACAAGAACAACACTAAAATCCTAGAAAACTAACACAATGACATTTTCCATTGCATAAAAAAACTCATACATTATCAAACGAAAAATCCGTCTTAAACTGCCTATTATCATATATAATTAGAATTGCAAACCCACTAGTTTCTGATCACGAATTATCAGGTATACTAAAAGAAGTTACTGGATCCAAGGAAATGCGTTTCTTTGGTTTCTTCTTTGAACCAAGAATTTTTTCACTTCAGTTGAGTAAATATTGTTTAGAGGCAAAAAAAGGGTCGCCTCGACTCGTCGAAATAATGTCTTTGGTGATATTTCTCTAATGGCTGTGTCTACTCGTCTCGAAAAATTGAGCAAGTTGGAAAACGGGACGGACCATTCGTCCCAAAAATTCGGCACAACTAGCCAAGCTTATGAAAAAGGACTACTGATAACGAAATTCGAGACGAGACACTTCGTTTCAATAAAATGATTTCTTGGGAGCTAATAATGTAGTTTCATTAAATCTGTTCTTCACAACTTGAGACATATTCCCTCATTTCAATTAAATCGATTGTTTGAAGTAATAAAAACATATTTACAATAAGTGATCTCTCCATATGTGGACCAAGTGATTTAGGTTTCTTTGAGAGTGAGAAATATTTTTCACGACATTTATCCGATTCTAAAAGTTGAAACGATTATTGCCAGTAAATAATTAAAAATATATTTGAAAACAAAATGTTTTAATTAAATAGATATTAAAAACTCGATACTATTAACCACCAGAGATAATAATTGAATACGCATTATTATTATTAATAAGCTGGATGTCGTAAAAATGTTTGTTTTTTTCATATTGAAACAAAACCCGATTTTAAAAGCACTTTTAACTTTCCTTTCCAGAATAATGAAAATGTACCATAAACAGTGCAAAAAAATCTTTGTGAAAGTATACAATTGTTCTCAAATTTCATTTAAATACTGACACAGATTTTTCAACAGCTGGAGAAAATACATTTTTTTTATAAATAGTACAAATTAATTTTAATAAAACAAATTATGTCAACAGGGAAAAATGAGAGTTAACCATGTTGCAAGGTATCTTACAAAATAAATTATGCTCTCTTAAAGAATTCTCTTCCAGTAAGTTTTGTATTCAAACGAAAGCAATCAATCAAGTTTCAAACATCTTTTTCTCAGCGAAGATCTTCCAGGGAACCCTCCCCTGTGACTCATTATTTGCTGACCCTCAACGAAATTACGACATTTTCCGTTCGTCGGACATCTTAGATGATTTGAGACTCTGAAACGGTGAAACGAGAATTACTTTCGCAGAAAGAAATGCGCTACTTTTGCAGTATAAACGCTATCCAACAAATAACCTCCATTTCGCAGCCGAGTTTCCACTTATCGGCATAATGAATTGCTTTTCCCCTTGACTGCGCTCTACATGTAATTTCTCGACAAAAAAAAATCGCAAACATTGCGATCTTCAGAAGAGCTTTTCTTACAAGAATAAAGGGAAATTAATTAAAGAGATCAAATTAATCAAATCTTTTGAAATATTCACGCAAATGTCGAGTTTTATAAGATCGAAGCATCGCGTCTTTTATCCTAATGTAACAAAGTTTAAGTCATGAGCACCATCGTCTTACTTTTCAAATTATGAAGAATTATGAGTTTGTACGAAAAGCTCCTTTTCCATTTTACATCCTGCATTACATAATCCCTAACTTCTTTCTACTTACTCTAACCTGATTAAATTTCCTAAATTTCCCTTGACCATCCGCGCTGAATTACATTTTTAATTATTACATTCGGACGGAATGAGGACAGAAGGATTCGAAAAAGAGACATGTCACAAGTTAAAGCACAAAACTGAGAAATCAGAGGTCAAAGGTCCTGGGTCAAACGAGGCCAAAGGTTAGAGGTCAAACTGACATATCAGAGTTTAAGGGTCAAAGTCAAGCGTTATCAGTAGAAATGTAATTTATCAAAAGTCAGCGATGAAAAGTAAGAAGTCAGAGTTCAAAGGTCGAATATTACCAGCAAGAGGTGAAATAGCGAAGATCGTAACTTACATAAGAAACCCTAAAAATCGAGAACCCCTAAAAATCTGGTATTTTCTTACCTTGGTTATATACTCAAAGAAAATACAAAAGAGATTTTTCAAGTTTCGATGCTTTTACAACAGAAACTTCCATCATATAGTCTAGGTAAGTCTAATTCAGTACGCGAGGCACGCGAAAAAGTATCGCATCACGCGCTATGTTTTATTCAGGCTACATTTGTATCGTCGCGTAAATACGAGACGTTCGTGGGTGCAACGTATAGATTGCTCTGCGTATCATAGATGGAACGAACGAACCTCCAGTTTGATAATATTCTCGACCAGAAATCGTTTTTATTTGCAACTGAAAGCGCTATTATGAGTGGCAGAAAACCCACTGTACTCCTTTCTTTTCCTTCCCTTCAAGCACCCTTATTTCGTCCTGGAATACTGCATGCAATGAAATTAGCAGTCCATTGATGCGGGGTAGGGTTGAAACTTTTATTCATCTTTTTGTGACAAAAATTCCTTGCTTTTCCCTGATATTTACCGGAGCCCTTTTTGATTGACTCAGATCATTAATTTTCCAAAAGCTTACTATTTAACAAAAAAGATGAATTTCCCACAAAATATTTCAATTTTCCGTTAAAAAGTTAAATGGCCAAACCACAAAGATTAATTCCCCATAAAATTATAATGCTTGATGTTTCAACAACAAAAAAATTCAACAAAATACATGAATTTTCCAGGAAATATTTGAATTTTGAACATAAAAAGATGCATTTTAAAACAAAAATAGAAAGGTCGAATTAAAAAAAAAATTCAACAAAACAAAACGTATTCAACCAAGTTTGAAAAAATGACTTTAAATAACAAACCAAAAAAAAAGAATTTTTAACGGAATTGTTCCATTTTTAATCAAAGAGCTGAACTTTCATCTAAAATGATCACCTACGAGTGACTTTTTAATTGAAATGCTGAATCTTTAGCACCAAAATTATTTTTTAAGAAAGTAGTTCAACCTTTAACTAACTAGTTCAATTTTGAACCAGAAAGTATGAATTTTTAACGAATAATGTTACAGTAGATATTTCAACGTAAAGGTATTTTTATTTTAAGACCAAAACAGTCACATAGACCAACAAAAAAGACCAAAAGTTACATTTTTATCCAAAAAAGATTAAATCTATGCTAAATCATGAATTTTTTAATGAAAAAAATTGAATTTTAAAAAAATAGTTCAATTTTTAACACCAAAATATGCATCTTCAACAAAAAGTTCATTTTATTCCAAAATAGATCAATTCCCAATTAAAAATACGAACTTCAAACAAAATAATTGAATTTGCTACCACAAAATACTACTTTGTAATAAAATTGTTTCATTTTCAACCAAGCAATAAAATTTGCAACTTAAAATATAATCGTCAGGAGGAAGCAACTACGGAAAAAAGAAATAGAAATAGAATGCACATAAATTACTAACAAGAATATTGGCTTCTGCCACGCGCGTATGCCCAACCACCGAAAATTTGCGACTCTCTGTAAAAATAGGAATAAAAAACCCCGCGAGGCGACCTGGTGCCGCGTCCAAACAAAATAAAAAAAAGCAGATTCAAAAATCGAATTTACAACAAAAGAGCAGTAATTTAAAACAACCGAATAGTGGAAAAGCTTTGATTATCGCCTAAGAGTTTGCTAAAAAAAAGTTTGCTAGGTTATACTAGCGAGTAAAGACAAAAAGGTGCGCGACAAAGTGCTCAATTTAAAAGTGGTTGACAGCGCGTTCCCAGATTTCTTTTGCATTTACAGAACCAGATTTGATCGTATTATGGAAAGGTTCATATTACTCCATGTGCATGTCTCATAAACCACTAGTTCAAGAGTAACTAGCAGTGTCAATCAGTAAAATAATAAATTGTTTTTCTTCAATGAAGAATGTACTACTTCACAATAAGTGTACTAACAAGAATATTATGTCAGGTTGACCGAATTTCCAAAATTTCCTAATGTTTCTGTGTCTCATTTTTTCATTTAACCTGGCCATGAATATTCAAAGACTAGAATCTTAATCTGGTAAATTTTTGAACATATAATCTATCACGTACAGAATAAAACAATTTCAAATAAAAATTTGAAAATGTCAAATTTATTATCCATGACAGTTACAGTGCCTTTTAAAGAAATTCCCTGACTTTTGCAAGATTTTTTTCAACATCCTTGATTTTTTTCTGACTTTCCCTGACCAACAAAAATTTCGGAATTTTCCCTGATTTTCAGGCTTTTCCTGACCTACGGCCAACCAAGCATAATAAATGATCAGCTTTAAAGTTTAAATTAGATCAGGGCAAACAATTAAGGAAACGAATCAAAAACCTGCTTGCGCTTTTCTAATGGAGGTTTCTGAAACATTAGCTCTTTGTTAACCGAAGGTTCTTTTACCTTCAATTCTTTATATTTATGTTTTTAATGTTTTGAAAAAACTCAAATGTAAGAAGCTTCCAGGTATATACTAAAGAAAAAAACTTTTGTCTATAAATGCCGATCGTTAAGGTCAAAAGCTTCTGTCAACTTGCATGCCAGACACACTGGAACTAATATCACGTCATGCAATTTATTATGCCAGGAAAATTCTTTCTTTTAGCATCCTTGTCAAAAATGAAAGCTGTCAGACGACGACGCGGCGGCCCGTAAAATCACACTGATGCATCTACGTGGCCAGAATACATGTTAGGTTAGGTCGTTTAGACTTCAGATCGTCGACCCCCGAGGAAAATGCATCTCGAGAACTTTAAACAGAAAGCAATAATCTGCCTCAGCGACTCTTTTTATCCCGTGAAACGAGTTACCATAGAAATGCTTCTTTCACGAAATGTAATCTGATCGCGTGGAATAAAAAAATTGTAATTCTATCAAAAGAAACGAAAAGAAAAAAGTACAAAAGTTGAAAAGAAATTAAAGTGCGACTGTTACTTCTTTCGCATTCCCTGAATTTATTCTCTGAGTTGTGGCTTTATTTCGCCGAGTTTCTATAATGCTAAAAACCAAAAAAAAAAATTAATAGGATCTACAATAATTTTGGAAATATAAAATTGAATATTTCAGTTTAGACAAAGCTGAATAAATAAAGCATTTATGTTTCTTTTAATAAATATTCATGAATGTAAAGTAATTTTTTTAATGAGTGTTTATAATGCTTCTTTTGTGAGGTAAGTAATATTTTTAATTGAAAGGATGTCCAAAGAAACTTTTCTTCCCTTAGGTCAAAGACGAAAATATCAAAGTAAGAAAAAGTTACGAGCACGAATTGCTTCAAAAACGTAGTTTTAATGAAAGATCCCACGCAGCTAAGGTGGCTAGAATATAATCAAGATCAAGCCTCTTATTTGATATTGGAAAGGATAAAATACACCAAGTAGAATTCTGAAAAGAATATGTATGTTAAAATTGATTTTTTTCTGGTTGGAAAAATTTCGATGCAATAATCTCAATTTGTAATTTCACGAGACACTATTAATTTTAACTTTAACTTTTTTAATTAATTAATTTTTTTATGTCAGAATGTGGAGATAGGTGCAACGAATATATTTTTTTTTAATTCTGCTTCATGTATTTCATAAACTATTTGTTGATATCACTACACAACACCGTATTGCAGAGTTAAAAAAAACCTTAACAGTCATATACTACAAAACCCAATTAGGATGGAGTGGAAGAGCTTGTCACTCGAAAATTTTAGTTGAAATCGATATCATATCTCGTATTTGCTTTGTGAAATAAAGATTTAACAACGAGGGTACTTTATATGTCCGCGTCAACGTCAAAACCATCTTCTAGTATGTGAAGAGGGTGAAAAAGGTAGACTTTATTTAAAAATATACTCGCACATTATAAATGGTTCTCTAACACCAAAAATGGTACAATTTTACGTAAATATTCCGAATTAATAAAAACTATTATGTACAAGTTTAATTCCAATTCTTAAAAACTTAAAACTTTTATCACTTTTCTCTTTATTTGCCATTTCATAACGAATGCACTGACGTGTCCAAATTTGATAGTATTTGGTTTTTGGAAGCTGCTTTTATTAATTTCTAATAATTTTGCTATCATAGGCTAATTGTGGACATTACAGAAGAATTTGAATGTTAATTTATTCTCAACTTAATTTCTGTATACATGAATCAATGGACTAATTATTCAGACGTCGCATAAAAAATGTTTTACTTCTCAGGCCTAAACATTTTTTATTTTTTTAATAAAAAATTATTTTACAATAAAAATATTTAAATTCATATTTTAAGCATTTAAACTTTAAAAACGTTTTATTTCATCGTTTCAATTTCAAAAGTTGGCAACTTTCTCTATATTAAATATTGATTTATTAAAATTTCTTTCATTGTCAGTCTTTTATGTTACAGATTGTTAAATTTGATATTTTAGAACCTACAAATTAAATTTATCAATACATTTTTAAGTGTTAGTTTTTTAATTAAAATTGAAATGGCTAAAGTCTTGAGAGAGCATAAGGTACAATTTGGTACTAAACAAACTACAATATAACATAAAGTTGAACGTTTTAATTCGACATTATCCAGCTAGACATGAGCTCGATTTAAAATTGTTCATTTTTTTATATTTACAATTTGAAATTGTTCAATTTTTTAATGTTCTACTTTTTTAGTCAAATACCAAATCAAATTTCAACAATTTTGGACTTTTTTAAATCAAACATTCGAGCACTGCTTTTTTATAACCCGAAACTATCACACGTTATAATTAAGCAATAAAGTTATAAATAATACCGTGACATTTAAGTAATCATAATTTATGCTAAGTACGTATAATTTGGGCGATACATAACGCCCAGTCGCCATAGATTCGAGGTAATTGCAAACTGCCTGGAACAGCCTGGAAAGTTTTGTCCCGTGGGACAGACGAGTCGTTTAACGTAACAAGAGACTGGTTAAAGTTTCTAACGAGAACACGAAAATTCACAGATACAAGATTTTGTGTGAGTATGATATTTATGGAAAGATCACAAGAACGCTGCGCTTTAAATAATTGCACACATAAAAGAGATACAATTTTCCCTAAGGCCCAAAATTTGTACTATTCTATAAATTAGGTGATGCTTTCATCCTGAAACAAATTAACCCGCAACTAACCAAATTTACATTTAATCCATAACAACGAATCTCTGGTAATTCACTTTCACGGAGGTAAAACGGAAACAAAATTAATGAAACATGACTTTTATTCTACCTCTGTGGATGCTCGTTGCGAAATACTTTCTTCTTTTACGGAGGTGAAAGATATGAAAAGTTCACGTACACTGTCAGACAAAATTAATTACATCTGTAAAAAATTTCAAAAACTAAAAATCTATTCTTTTTTGCATAAAAAATAAAACCCTTAAAGTAAAAATATATTTTCGAAAGTCAAAAAAAGTATTACGATGTCATGTTTCAATCTTTGCTGTGCATAATTTCATGATGATGATAATAAAAAATTCAATTTAAATTTCATGAAATGTTATTAGAGACGTACGACTATAAATTCAATTTGCCTCCAACAAATTGGATGAAATTGCCGGAGAGAATTTTTTGATACTGGAATTGATGCTGCGGATGTGCCATGATATTGACGTCTGCCCAGGAGATATATTTTTCATTAACATTGCACGAATGTGCCACGATTCGACAATTTACCTTCAAATTAAAAACGTTATCATTTTTTACCCAAGTTTAATAAATGCCATTAGTATGGGAACTATATTATTGCCCACATTCAGTACTTGATTGCAGATTTTGAAATTAAATTAAATATCAAGTAAGTAAAGGTTTCGATCGCATTAATTGCCTATCAGAATTTCCGTCCGATTTCATAACTTTTTTAATGGAAAATAAGGATGAAGTTTACTACGTAGAGTCATGTTTGAAATTAAATCACTTTGGAAATTATTGATAAAATCAATAGAAATATACTGCCTGTTAGTTGTAATTAATTATGTAAGAGATACTAAAGCTTGCTTAAGAAAAAAGCTCGGATTAAGATTGCTCATTTAACAATAGTAATTAGAATTGTTGTGATTTAACTTACGCTGTAGAAAAAAGCTGTAATTATCCATTTCTAATGAGCAAGAAGTTATTTTATTCTTTGCTACATTTTCAACAATTATATTCGATTTGGTTGAAGATGGGCAGCACGGAGTATGCACATCCTTAATTATATTAACTAATCCAAATTGTTTTGATTTTACGATGCACTATAGAAAATTCTCCACAAACTGGAAAATCCTGTCAGTTATTCGGAATATAATATTTTCATTAATAATTTTTTTGTTATACTTCAAAATAAAACTCAGAAACAGAGAGTATATTATAAGTATCTTTAAATTCAACACATGTAATCAATCCCAAAATCTTTTTTTTTGGAATGTCTTCAAAAATATTCTTTACATTTGTTTCGAAGCACATTTATTTTATCATTAAAGTACAATTTTTTATTCATTTTCTCTTGTTATAAAAATTACAAAAGAAATTTTATGTAGTATTATTTGCGTAGGTGTATATTGAACTAAAAAAATATGTAATGAAAATATATTTGTTGTAATATCTTTTCAAATGGCCACAACAAAAATATATATTAAATTAGCCTTTTTTATGATAATATCTCAACTTTGTCACTTTTACTCAAAAGAATAATACGCAAATACGAATGATTTGGAATTATGCCACAAGTTTAATTGGTAACATGCTTTATTTATGGTGCTCGTACGAATTTAAATAGCTGATTTCCAATTCAGATAAAAGCAGACTTGAGACTACATGGAGGCAAGGGTAGGCCAGCCCCCCCCCCCCCCCCCCCCCCCCCCCACTTATTTTTCAGGAAAAGAACGCATTACATTTTTTTAAACATTTTGTTAGTTAAACAGTTCTTTTAGAATTTTTCAACTGTTCAAGAGATTGATAAGAACTCGCTGTTGTGATCATTACATTCTAACAAAAAATATTATAGGAAATTCAGTGTAGGCCTATAATGATTGTTTTCTATATAGTGTTTTTTTTGAATTCTAGAAAAATCATTATACAATATCATTATAAGAAACTCAAAAAAGAAACAAATAATAGTGCCAGAGTATATAACTTCTAGAATATATTCGAGAACAAGCCTCTTATTTGATATTGGAAAGAATAAAATACACAAAGTTGTATTTTGTCGTTTGTTGTTTGTAAATCTCAAAAACAGACAGTCTATTATAATTATCTTTAAATTCAACAGATGTAATCAACTCTAAAATCTTTTTTTTGTCAATCTCCAATATATTCTTCAAGTTGTTTTCGAAGCAGATTTATTTTTTCATCAAAGTACATTTTGTTTAAATTTATTCTCTCAATGCAATTTATATTTTATATTTATAGCATTGCAATGGCTTTAAAGGATCTTAAGAGATTTAAACGGTTTTAAAATATTTTATCTTGTTTTTAAAGAGTCCAAAGAATTTTGAGATATTTAAAAAATTTCAAAGAAAGTCAAATAATTTTCTAGGATTTCAAAAGATTTCAATGTATTTTAAAGAATTTAACGAAGCTTAAGGAATTTTATAGGATCTTCAATTATTTCTGAATAATTTTAAGCAATAGATTAATGAACAAGTTTAACTTAATTTATATTCAACGGATGTTAAATGATTTCTAGTTACTTTGGTGGATTTTAACGGTTACTATTTATATATTTTAAAATATTCCAAAAAATTGCAAGGAATTTCAAAAAAGTTTGTAGCACTTCTAATGATTTTGAGTATGATTTTAAGTGAATTCCAAAAATTTCAAGGGATTTTAAAGCATTTCACAATCATTCAAGGATTTTATTAATAAACCTCTATAGATTTCAAAGAATTCCACTTTATTTAATGAATGTTTCGATTTCCAATGAATTTTGAAAAAAAGTTTTATTTCTAGGAATATCAAACAATTTTCTAGGATTTCCAAAGAGTTCAAGGAATTTCAAAGAATTTCACCGAATTTAAGGGATTTAATAGGATTTTCAAGTATTTCAAAGGTTTAAGGACTTCTACAAATTTCACGCGATTTCTTCGCAACTTTAAAGAATGAATTTCATTTATTTTCAAGGGATTTAACATGTGAATTCAAAGACTTTTTATTTGTTAAGTTTAGTTGTGCAAAATCGCGATTTTTGTGTAATTCCATATGAAAGTATAAGTTGTCTAAAATAAAGCGTTTCTTTAATATTCATTGCTTCAATAACACAAAAATATTAAAGGAATGATTGTAAAAAGTAGAGAAACTATAAAAGATCGATTTATTTTCGGCCACTCATAATTTAATATAGAAATAAGCAAAAATAGCGATTCTACATAAATAAAATGTACACAGCAAAAATCTGTGATTTCCCCTGATATATTGGGCCCAGGCCTAACGTGTATCACTGCCTCTTTCGCGCTGAAAATTCACAAGAAATATAAGCTAATACTGTTCAAATGCGAATATATTAATAAATACCAAAAAATCATAAGCTATTAATGAATTAATTAATTCTTAATCAAAAATAGTTTGATTCAAAAAATGTATCATGAAATTAAAATGTGAAAAATCTTATATTTTCCGATTTTGTAAATCTTTATTATATCATTTTTTAGTGTTTATTAAACAATGTGAAATAATCGTTTTTTCTAATGCTTATTAAATTATTTCCAGAAATATGTCTAATTAAATTTTCAGTTTTTTCACATCGTTTTAAATCGTCACTTTTTAGCTCTTCTCGAATTAATGTATATTTAAATATGTTGTTTCGTTTTCAAAGTTTAGTCATATTTACTTTTTATAATAAAAATTTTTGTAACAAAAAATAAAATATTTATATTCATTTTATTCTGAAACTTTGACCTTCTGTGAGCATTTTTTGGAAGTGTCATACTTCAAAACAAATAGTATCTGAAATATTAAAGGATTTGTTACCCATCGTATTTACACCTAACTTAGCCATGATGAAAAACATCGTTCACAAACTTTATGAAAATAATTTTTAGTGGTGTATATAAGTACTAAGACTTGCAGCAATTCAGATACAAATTTTCATTTCATAGTTCAACTAAACATTCCATGAAAATCAGTTTTACAATTATACCAGGTGTATACATATGAAACCGGTATTTTTTCAAGAAAAAAACACATTTATTTCAAGAGAATGATAACAAATATTTTATTCAAAGTATGCGCC
>NC_046659.1:64647228-64670902 GCF_010883055.1 Belonocnema kinseyi
CAGGCGTCATTTAAAGGATCAAGCTCGACGAAAATGGTTCACATTAGTGAATACTAATGCCATCTCTTAGAATTTTCAGGTACTTATCAGACTGCCTAGTACAATTTTATATTTTTGACTTCAAAAATTCACTGGTGACTCATTTCTCAACTTGAGGCGACACGATAGGTTTGGCTGAGCACGGCAATGACTGCAGCGACATCTATAAGAAAATCGAAAATACAGTCTAGTGCCCCCTGGCAAGTATGAAGACAACTTCTTACCCGAAAATTGGTAGGATTCGGTTGGCAAAATTTTTGACCTGTTAGAAAGAGAAACTTAGCAACAAGAGAGACAGACAATATTCAACTATTTTTATCAAACCATGTTTCTCGGCTTACCTGCTCAGCTGAAGGGAAATATAGCAAATTGACAAATATCTCGTCTACACAATATGCGCGTAAAATATCAAATAATGTATTCGCATCCAATAAGACAAAAAATTAAATTAATAAAATTGTGTTTATAAATTTTCTATGCGCCCACAAAATCTGATTTGATGAACAAAACACGTTTTTTTTGGTAATTTTGCAATTTATCACGGTGAGAAATCGTAAAGCTAAAATCTAAAATATTTGAAAGTTTCATATTCCTCCAACTCGACAATTTAATTAAATTTTGTTCAATTCAATAATGTGTTGCTGTTCGTATAATCGAAGTGAGAGTAATTTCGTATGTAATGGTCTTTTTACATTCTCATCCTAATGAGAAGGTATTGGTTTATGTAAAATTTCACTTTGTCGGTTTTCATCAAATCTCCGCGTTTTGAGACCCACTGAGTCAGAAAAAACGATTTTTACGATGGTGTTTGTCTGTCTGTACTCAAACAATTTATCCTGATGACTTTTTCCTATAAAATGAAAATTATCAGAGTTAGAGAATTTCAAAATCCAAAAAAACGAACCAAAATGCACATTTCAAGCCAAACAACGCATGGTATGAAAAAAAGTCAAGAAAAGAAAAACGTTGATTTTTGAAAGCCCTACAAGATGATCATAACAACTTTTTTAATTTGGTCAAAAAGTTGAAAATTTCAAATTTCATCGTACCAAAATTAATGAAAAATCTAAAAATTCCATTTTTTGGTCGAACTATGCAAGATACGAAAAAAATGAATGAGCTGAAATTGCGCACCATGGAAAGACCTACAAATTTCTAATAAATCACTTTTCGATAGGACGCATAGATTTTGTTTTTAGTCGTAAAAAACAACACTGAAAACAAAAAATAAAAATTGTTTGGATTAGCGACACAAGCTACGAAAAAAATATGACAAAACTTGTTCATCCAAAAAAGAGAATCTGAGAAGTATTTAGTATTAAATTGACTGTAAAGCTGATGTTCCTTGATATTAAACTCCTTAAAATTTTTAACTTTGTAAGGCAAGTAATATATCATTGAAATCGGAAAAATTCGTAAATGCTGATAATGCTATTTTCAAATCGCTAGTTGAAAAATTTTCTTACTTTGACATGCCTGTGGATAAAAGACCCTTGCTGGAGTAAGTTCACATACACTAAAGTGCATGAATATACCGAAAAGTAGTAGAAAAAAAAGTCGGGTGGAGCCTGACCCATACCTGAAAATCAAGCAAAAAGTTTGTCGACCACTGCTCTAATGATAGGCTGTTTTGGAACAAATTGTCATATTTGGGCCACTGTTCGGGTCTTCAGGGCGTGGCGCGGTCAAGGAATTTCATTCAGCACCTAGAATCCCAAAACCTAATCCGCATCAGGAGGACGACTGAAAATTCTACAAGAATAAAATATTCCAAATAGAAAATGTACTAATTAGAAAATTACATTATCGGATATTTTGTTATTTCAGAAATTATATCACGTAATTTTTATATTGTGCTTCTTTTTCAAATTCAGTAATATCATAAGCTGTATAGGAAGTTTTATTATTTAGGAATTTTTAAATTGGAGAATTTTAATTGTCGTCAATTTTCTAATTCCTGGAATTCAAAAAAATTTTTTAATTAACAAAAGTTCAAACTTTGCATTATTTTTCGAGTTTTTTGGTAGAAAAAAAGCACTTTTTTACGGAAATCTACGGAAAGATAAATTGATTGATAATCACTTCTATTTTAGTTATGTTAAATGTGTAGTTTCGAATATAATTTGATATCAAGAGAGAAGCCCGCTAAATGTAAAAGTATATCAATCAAACATTAAATAAACAAAACTGCAAATTTTCATTATTTTTCGAGTGTTTTGTTAGAAAAAAAATACTTTTTTACTGAAATCCACGGAAAGACAAATTGATTTATAATCACTTTTATTTTATTTATATTAAAACTGTAGTTTGGGATATATTTTTATTTCGAGAAAAGCCCGCCAAATATAAAAGTATATAAATCAACATTAAATAAACAATAGTGCAAATTTTGCATTATTTTCCCAGTGTTTTGGTAGAAAAAAAAAACACTTTTTTACCGGAATCTACCGAAATATAAATTGATTAATAATTAGTTTCATTTATTAAATACTAAAAGTGTAGTTTCGGATATGATTTGATTTCGAAAGAAGCCCGCCTTATCAATATATGTAGCAATAAACATTAAATAATCGAAATATTCTCCAATGTTACGGACATTGCAGTTTTCGCAAGGATAGTCTCAAGTCAAGAATAGATCAGTAATGACCACTGGCGGTAAAGCCGAGAACTAAAAAACCGGTTTTCCGCAGAATTTTTCCTGGTTTATTTTACTTTCTTTTCAGCAAAACCTTGTTTAAATAAATGAATAATTTAATCTTTTTTATTGATATTATGTTTATTATTACTTTCATTCATTCAAATTTTTCATTAATTCAAATTTTGTTTTTTGCATTATTAAAAGTAAATCGAAATCTATTGTGGGCTTCTCTTCAAAATTCATTTTTTTCATTTTTTTAAATTTTTATTAACATAATCTTGGATTATCTAATTCCGAAAATTTTGGATGTTAAAAACGGGAGAAGCCCGCCACGCGGAAAGTAATAATAAACATAATATCAATAAAAAAGATTAAATTGTTCATTTATTTAAAGAAGGTTTTGCTGAAAACAAAGTAAAATAAACCAGGAAAAATTCTGTGGAAACCGGTTTTTTAGTTCCCGGCTTTGCCGCCAGTAGTCACTACTGATCTATTCTTGACTTGAGACTATCCTTGCGAAAACTGCAATGTCGGTAACATTGGAGAACTTACCTGCGTATACATCAGAACAAGACGAAGCCCTTGCTTATGACTCATTATTTGAGAAAATATAAAATTATAATACAAATATTACTGTATTTCCAAAGTTATTGAAGTATTTTGAATTAATACAGAGGAAAAATATACTAATTTCATCATTTATTCCAGGTCAAATAATGTGAGATCCTTTCAGAAAGGTTTTCTATCTGTCAAACCTCTTGAAAAATAATGCAAAAATTGCAATTTCGATTATTTAATGTTTATTGCTACATATTGATAAGGCGGGCTTCTTTCGAAATTAAATTATATCCGAAACTACACTTTTAGTATTTAATAAATAAAATGGAAGTGATTATTAATCAATTTATCTTTCCGTAGATTTCGGTAAAAAAGTGTTTTTTTTTCTACCAAAACACTCGAAAAATAATGCAAAGTTTGAACTTTTGTTAATTAAAAAATTTTTTTGAATTCTAGGAATTAGAAAATTTGTGACAATTTAAAATTCTCCAATTTAAAAATTCCTAAATAATAAAACTTCCTATACAGCTTATGATATTACTGAATTTGAAAAAGAAGCACAATATAAAATTTACGTGATATTTGGAATATTTTATTTTTGTAGAATTTTCAGTCGTCCTGAAGCGGATTAGGTTTTGGGATTCTAGGTGCTGAATGAAATTGCTTGACCGCGCCACGCCCCGAAGACCCGAACAGTGGCCCAAATATGACAATTTGTTCCAAAACAGCCTAGCCTTAGAGCAGTGATCGACAAACTTTTTGCTTCATTTTCAGGTATGGTTAGGCTCCAACCGACTTAATTTTTTCTACTACTTTTCGGTCTATTCATGTACCTTAGTGTATGTGAGCTTACTCCAGCAAGGGTCTTTTGTCCACAGGAATGTCAAAGTAAGGAAATTTTTAAACTTTTAATTTTTCAACTAGCGATTTGAAAATAGCATTATCAGCATCTACGAATTTTTCCGATTTCAATGATATATTACTTGCCTTGAAAAGTTAAAAATTTGAACGAGTTTAATATCAAGAAACATCAGCTTTACAGTCAATTTAATACTAAATGCTTCTCAAAATTTCAGTCTTAATAGACAAATTACATGTTTTTGGAATCGGAACAATACGTGGATTCCAAATATATTACTTTTAAGTCACTGATTGCAAAATTAGGAATTTTTTAATCTCACATTTTTTCCCATTTTCTAACAAAAGACCCCTGAGGAAAGGGGTGGTCTGGCCAAGCTTGCAGGTACTGCCGTAAAAGTAGGTCGTAAGGCAGCATTTTAAATTTTGATTTTGAATTTTGATCCAAAATAGCTGGGTTACGAACTTGTTCTTTTTTTTTAGACCTTAAAAAAGTGTTCCAAAGCAGAATCCAATCTGATAAATTTTTCGAAAGTTATCGTGCCTACAGAATACAGACTACAGACAGACAGACAAACACCTTCGTAAAAATCGTTTTTTCTGACTCAGTGGGTCTCAAAACGTAGAGATTTGATGAAAACCGACAAAGTGAAATTTTACATAAAACCAATACTTTCTCATTAGGATGAGAATGTAAAAAGACCATTACATACGAAATTGCTCTCACTTCGATTATACGAACAGCAACACATTATTAAATTGAACAAAATTTAATTAAATTGTCGAGTTGGAGGAATATGAAACTTTCAAATATTTTAGATTTGAGCTTTACGATTTTTCACCGTGATAAATTGCAAAATTACCAAAAAAACGTGTTTTGTTCATAAAATCAGATTTTGTGGGCGCATAGAAAATTTATAAACACAATTTTATTAATTTAATTTTTTGTCTTATTGGATGCGAATACATTATTCGATATTTCACGCGCATATTGTGTAGACGAGATATTTGTCAATTTGCTATATTTCCCTTCAGCTGAGCAGGTAAGCCGAGAAACATGGTTTGATAAAAATAGTTGAATATTGTCTGTCTCTCTCGTTGCTAAGTTTCTCTTTCTAACAGGTCAAAAATTTTACCAACCGAATCCTACCAATTTTCGGGTATAAGGTTGTCTTCATACTTGCCAGGGGGCACTAAACTGTATTTCCGATTTTCTTAGAGATGTCACTGCAGTCATTGCCGTGCTCAGCCAAACCTGCCGTTTCGCCTTAAGGCCATTTGAAGAGTGGGTCACGTGACCAGATTCCTACCTTACCCTCACTTTTTTTATTGCCTAACTTATTTTCACATGAAGCGCCACTTCGAGTTGAAAATTTGGGAGAATAAATAAGACGCACTAAGAAAGGTGGGTCTGGTTCTAAATTTTAATAATTATGAAAAAAGATTAAAAAATTATTTACAACATTTTTTTTCATAATTATACAAATTTAGGACCAGACCCACCATTCTTAGTGCTTCTTGCTTAGTATCCCAAATTTTTAACGCGATGTGACCTTTCGTGTGATAATAAGTGGGGAAATAAAAAAAGTGGTGGTAAGGTGGGAATCTAGTCCATGAACCACTCATCACATGGCCTTCAAGGATTCCTTTTGGACCTAAAATATCGGAAATGTATTCGCTTATATGCACGTATACGTAACTCTACACCGGACATAAGAAACCCGATTACGGGGACGCCCAGATTTAATTTTTAATTTTTAAAATGATCAAGCTCACGCCTTCGGTAGACATGGAGAACCTTCAAACAAGTTTATAAATTTTCTGATTTGTATTCTTAAAACCGTCTTTTTAAATATATTTTAATATGCTAATTAAGAATATGGACATGAAAATACCCGCCAATGTAACTATCAAGAAGATTCGTTTTTAGGTCTTTTTTTTCGAGTTTTTACCGCGGAAATCACATTTACGAATATGTTTAGGGTTATATTCATTAAAAACGCATAAGAGAATACGAAGGCACCCTTAACCTATTTCCAGCAGCCCCTTTCGATTTTACGATGATTATTGTATCTACCATTCTCTAGTTGTGGAAAGAAACAACGCACTACCAGATTCAAAAAATAATTGAAAAACCACACATTATAGAGAAATTGAATTCCTATATTTTTAAATCTGAATTTAACGTAACAGCTTTTTTGGGGAGTGGTGAAGGGATAATGTTAAGTTCTGTTACATGGTGTCAGAGCAAAAGGTAAACCTATACTATTGTGTAATATTTTGACCAATCCCACAATATAAAAATACATCTATTCAAAATTATCTTATGATATAAAGTTTATTCATTATGTCACTGTTAATACCCGAAATAATTTAGAGCTAATTTTAACTAGTTAAACGCGAAAATACCAGGATCATTTGTCAAATATATTTTTAGCTAATCAAAACGCGAAGTAACCAAGTGCTTTTGTGAAATCCCGAAGAAGTGTTAAATTCCATCTGATTTCGTGTTTTAACTGAAAATATCAGTTAAAACTAAATTCAACCAATTGTGCTTTCGAAAGAACTAGTTTTGCCTGCACTATTCACTATTCGAACCACACTGAACAGTACAGGTATAACTAGATTTCTCAAAAGCACAATTGGGCGAATCTAGTTTTAACTGGTACATATTTTCAGTTAAAACGTTTTAATTAGTTTAACTGTTTCACGGTAGTGAGGCGTGGCCATAGGTGGGATTTACCGTGGTTACACTGGGAGCTAGTGTCATTTTCATTGCTGGCAGTTTCTCCCAGTGTAACTCTGCGGTGATTGTTTTCTTAAGTTTTTAAAATAAGACATACACAATTGATAAATACCCATTAATATTTTCCAGTAGTGAAACACTAAAAAGGAAAAAAACTCGAATTTCAAACAATCAACTCCGTGCCTTTAACGTAATTCTCTTTAAAACAATAAATGGATTTTAGGTGATTTTTCCGGATTTCACGGTTGAATTAGCACGCCCGATTTTCTCATTAAAATTTCGACAGTTAAAGGACTACTTTTAGTTAGGAAAATCTTCAACATTTCTCGATAGCGCTAAAGCCATTTACTAATTTATCATTTAGTTAAGTCGCTGGATTAATCTTTAATTATTACTTCGAAAAGTAATTTATACATCTTATGTTAAAAAAAATGTTGCATCCCAAATTTAAATTTTGTACTAAAACAAGCGTGGCAAATAAGAAATTTCAAAATGCAATTTTATATATTACATAACAATTTTTCACTTACCCTTGCCGTGTAACTGCTGGCGATTTGTATCAGCACGAAGGTTCTCTGCAGTGTGAACCAACTCGTCCAACTGTGGTTTCTTCTGTTCTAGCTCTCGAAGAACAGTCTGAAACCAAAATTAAATATTATTACTAAAAATATACAGATTTTGAAGAAGTTATTCTGTGAGTATTTCTTAATTTTATTATCTTCCAAATTATACTTTAAGAAATAGTAGTGTAAATAGGGCACATTTTTGCAAACATAGAGAAGTTTTAAGGAATGAGACACAGAATTCATAATTATTCACAGAGCTGGTTTTTGATCAAAAAATATAACCAAACAAAAAAAAATTCTTTTATTTTTAATTGCTATAGGTTTAGAAATTTGTTTTCACTTATTTGAAAAGATAAAAATCAGCTTTTCAAGACAAAAACTTTTAGATTTATTTTAATATTTTCAAATATTTAAAAAAAAATTCTTTAGTCACAACATTTAATTTAAATGTCGATCACTATTAATTTAAAAATTTTAAATGCACGATTTATGAAATTATTTTCAAAATTCAAAAAATGTTTTGAAATTGCCTTCAATTTTTTCTTTGAAAATTAAAAAAGGGTATGATTTAAAATCGAGGTCATCATTAAAAATTTTCAAATCATAATAACTAAAGTGTTGTCTACGAATTCTACCAAATTTAAATTGAATATGTAAACAAGTTCAGTACTTTCAAGATTTAAACCCCTTTAGATTAAACTTTAAAAACATTAAACATTCGGATTCTTTTATTATCAGATGTCTTTTTAGTAATTTTCAGATTCATCCTCGTTCGATGCATGTCCTCTTTAAAAATTTTTATAACTTGCAAATTAGAAAGCATTTTTTCTTACATTTCGTGTATATTTGACTTGCTCTCCGAATCTTTTTGAAATTGAAAAAAAAAACAAAGTATTAATTTAAATACTTTATTCCATTATAATTGAATTCTTTTACGTTTCAATCCAAGATGAAGAACTTTGGGGACAAATTTTAAAAATATTCCAGTCATGTAACCATAAAAGTTAGGAAAATGTACTTCTATTAGGCTGCGAATTCTGAAATTAACATTTGAATGTAAGAAGTATGCATATATTTTCAAAAAATTACAAAAGCTATATTGGGATAATGGAACCTGCATTCGCAGAAGAGAAGTGTAGTTTGTAAATTCATGTTTGCAATGAACAAAAAACGTAATAAGCTGCCTTAGAAATATTGAATTTCCCTTGAAATATTTATGCCCTCGACATAAAGACTTTTCTGCGATATTGCGTGGCTACAGACTATGACGGTTGGGTCGATTGCCAGTTCCAGATATTTACATACCAACCACCAAGAATGAAAGTGCTTTTTCAAAAGTTCTTAAAGTTAACGTCTTCAAGTCTGAAAATGTTCTCTTCTTAAATTAAAAAAATTCAATTTCCTTAAGGTCTGTACCTAAATGAAGTGATTTTTTACAAACATTTTAAATGCAGTACCTTCTTTTTTAAGGGTCCTTAAGTTTTGAAACCTCACGAAAAACGACGATCTTTCTACAACAGAGTTCAATTTTCAACCAAATAATTGAATTTTCAACTAAAGAGATGAATTTTAAACCAAGAAAATTAATTTTCCACAAAAAGACGAATTTTTCACAAATTACACAAATCTCAAACCAAATAGTTAGATTTTTAAACTAAGAAAGATAATTTGTTCGTCAAAAACAGAAAAAATATTAATTAAAAAAATTAATTAACTTCCAAAGAAAGAATTTTCTACAAAACAGTTGAATTTCCGAACAAATGGTAAAATTTTTAACACAAACCAATGATTTTGCAACAAACAAAAATTACTATATAAATAATATACAAACAAAATATTAATTTTCGAACAAACAATTGCATTATTATGAACAAAATTATTTTCTACCAAAAAACACGAATTCTCAACAAAATACATCACTTTTAAACTAAGATATATTTTCATTTTTTAATAAAAAAGACTAATTTGTAACAAAATACATTCAAAATAATTCCAAATTCATATTATTGGATCCAATATGTTGGATACGCATTTAAAAAATATATTCGGACCTTGATAAAATTGATGATACTTAGGTTTTTGGGTTCGGTGATTTTAAATAAATTGTTGGATTTTTTAAGTTCAAAATGGCGCATCAAATATGGAGGATATGAATTATTTTGAATATCTGGAGCTTGAAAACATTGGTGATACTTTTGTTTTTCGGTCATTGAATTAAAAAGAGGTGTTGGGTTTTCAAAAATCGAAATGACGAACGCAATATGGTGGATCAAAGTCCTCAAAAATGTTTAGAACTTTATCGGATTATCCGTATTTATGTTTTTGAAGTTGTTAAACTAAAAACGTAATATATCCAATGCCGAATAAAAAATGTTAAGTAAACAAATAATAAAAATGGTAGTATCAGGTTATGTTACAGAGTGAATAGTTCTTATAAATTTCTGCTCGCAGCCGTACCTGAGTCACACTTCGATTCAGCGACCCCCAACCTCTAACCATCAGCAATTTTATACAGATCCCAACATTTTTAATAACTCATGTTCGCCATATTGGATCTGGCATTTTGAATTTAAAAAATCCAAAATCTTAGTTGCAATCAGTGACCTCAAAAACCGATGTACTATATCCATAACAAATTTCCAAAAATTCGGGAAGACAGCCCTGTTACAAGACTTAAAAACAATTAACTTCGCGCCCCTACGCCTTTTCAACGTGTTATGGGAGTTTATACGACACTGCTGCAATTAATCACATAAATAATTTAAGTAATCCCACTAACATCGATCTAATAAAAAAAATCAAATATCAAACTCGAGATATTTTCAGGAAAATTCTGTAAATATTCTAGTGCCTGTCGTACCTATAGCTATTTATTCATTTAAGATTATGTATTAGCAATCAGTCGCTCGAGGCAATTGGCATGTCCAAGAAAAGTGATAGGCAAATAACCTATTTTACGGAAACAAGCAACACAACATCATTTAAAAATAATCATAAACTATTTTTCAACAATATCCTTACATCTGAATTCATCCAGAATTATTTATTGAGAACTATTTTTAATTTTTGCGACAAAATTGCTGAAGTGGTATGGATTAAACTGGATTTAAGCTCATATTAAAGACCGCAAAAAATTTCTTATTTTTGTAAGATCATTTATTACTTAAATTTGACCAATACGGTAGCCGAGGAGTCTAAGTTCCGCGATCAGCTCATGTATTATTCAATGCCAACCCCTAAGGACGGAACGCACAAGCTTAATTCCTAACTTTCTTTATACTCTTTTGGTTCTTCCAATGTCAACAAGAAATATTTTTATCTATAGATTCTGCTTAAACTTTAAGCGTAATAAATTATGTATTTTCAGCACGAACCACATTGATTTCTTTGTATTTCTTAATTATGCTTCAAGCTTTGAAAATATCCAGCCAAGAATCACAATATTTTTTTAAGTATAGTCGTTTTAAACAAGCATGCAAAAATAGCATACCAGTGAAAACTTCGTCCTATAAAAGATACCAAATATCAAAGTATCGGAATATGAATCCTTTGAACCGGAAATGCGAGCTGAAATGGCAAAATGTTTAAAACCCTTTAATAAATGACCGATATACGCACTATCCAATATCAAGTCTTCCCAGCTGTTTATCTTTGTGGAAAATATCTAAAAGTTACAAAATTTGGAACTGAAAAGCTAGCTGTTAATTTTGAGAGGAAAGTATACAATTTTGTATTTGCAAAAAAAGACTCATTTCTCGTCCACTACTGCCAGGAGGTAAAGTTGCAGAATGAAAAGAGAAAAAAGAGATAGATATATGGGCAATTCCTTGGAAGCTTTAACTGTTGGGATGCGAGAGACCATCCTACAGTAGATAATGAATTTTAATATTTTAGCACGTATACTCCCCTCACTACTATCGAAATGAAATTAATGATTGTACTTACATTAGCATGTTAAATTAATGATTACGTACTGTAGGTTCATTATCTACTTTAGGGTGGTCTGTCCTATCGATTTATTGAAAAATGAATTACAAAGCATATGGAAATAATTTTGTAGGTTGCTACTGATGTGAGAGATAATTAGCACATTGTAAAGAGTGATTCCTTTAGGATCAATATTAAGAGGAATTGTAAGGAAAGGCCATCTTTTTACTTAGGACATGCCCGGGTGGAAATTTAAGTCAGGGGCTGGCCGGGGTTTCTGGTCGGGATCCAACCAGCATCGCCACGCGGCACTGGCCAGCGTCAGGCCATGGAGCATGACCGGGAGCTGGCCGGGAGCTGGCCGAGGATTTCGAGCATGGCCCGGAAAAGATTAATTGCTGCTTTACTAGATTTAAATAATTCGTGTTTCAATTGTATGAAGAGCATCTGTCACTGTGTTAGGGGATCAATTTGATTCTTTTTTACCGTAGAATTGGATTATATTAATATATAAAATTCCACACGCCCAGCACACAGGCAACATTAACTATTTTCGCGTAGCCTTTGAGAGACAAACGGGATTTAAAAAATAAATATTAAATGATTGCGAGTATTTTGACTTTAAATATTAATAGTCCTGTTTAGACTAAATACATATATTACATTTTTAAACATTATATTACAAATAAAATTTATAACTGCGCTAAACCGACTAGTTGAAACTCGTTGAAAAAGCCATCCTCATAAGCTACAGTTCAGAAAAGTTAAAGTACCAACTTTTAAGTACTCTTTTTATAATTATTTATTATTATGCGGCGTTATTTAAATATAAAATACACGAACTTTTAACAGTAATATCAGTAAAATACTTTTTAAATAAATAATTTAAATCGATTACAATTTTTCTTCGCGTGATATTTTGTTTTTTTCCCGTTCTAGACTATTTTACAACTTTTTACAATGACAGGAAATGTAATTTTTTTATCAAAATTTGAAAATTTTCATAAAGATGGAACTTAGAACTTAGAACATCCATGCGGGTATACGCATCCATTTTTTAACGAAATCAGAGAAAGTAATTAAGTTATACACAAAGTTCAACCATTTTATTATTGCCAATCAGCACCCGGCCAGCTACCGTCTGAACATACGATCATTAGATCTGTCGGATCAGAGCCCAGTCAGCCCCCGACTGGGGTTTTGACACAAATTTTATCCAGCGAACCCCCGACCAGCGCACGGCTAGGCTTTTAAAAAACAAACATAGCCCGGCCAGTCCCCGACCAGAAACCTTGTTGTACCAGGGCTAAACCGGGCTATTTCGACACGGGTGCATCACCATTATTACGATTTTTAGTGGTTCTTTTGCTTTCTTTAACCGTTGTCCTTCTTTTTTTTTTTAACATTTTATATTTTATTTTCATAGTAATTTGATACACTTCATTCGTTAATATTATTTTCCAATGCATATTTAATGTAGAAGGTTACTTCTGTTACATCCATTGATGTATTAACATAAATGTCAATACTGATAAATGTTGATCGATTCCTAACCAATACACCAAAAAGAAAAACTGACCCTATTCGTCTTATTTCTCCGAGATAATATAACCGACGCCTTCAAACTGAATACTTCGAAGGACGTGGTTTTGATTTATTACTTACATTGAATCGAAGTTGTAAGGTCCCAGAGTAGATGGATTTCGCAGCGGCTACAGGAAATGAATTTACATATACTATAAACTGAAAATCCAATTAAAACCATTTAATACTCAGATTAAAATTTATTCTCCAGGGAAGAGATCAAGTTACCAGCAATATAGTTTCGCAAAATTTTCGCAAAATCGAATCAAAATTACCGGTTTGAATACGAGTTAGATAGGAAGCGTGGTATTCTATCTTTACTCTTGAATTGGTAAGAAGTCGATCACTAATTAACTCAAGTAAAAACTTTTACAAATTTTAATTGTATTTCACTATTTCTTTTAGTAGCTTAAAAACTTAACTAAAGTCTTAGCACTAAATCGTTAATAATTAGTATAAATTTGAACTTGAATAAAATAGTGATCCTCTTTTTATTATTCAAATTCGGAGTATGGATAGAAAAACAACCTACCCACGATATTTGACAAACGAGGCGAGCGACTGCACGATATTTATTTTTCACCAACAAATCAGGATTTTGTGCAATTCAGCCTACATCTTTACCGACCGATAACTATTAACAACCCTGTTGCACGAAAAATTTGAATTTATGCGCATACAAAGGATTTAAAAGCATTACTGTTTGAAAAAAAATCGTACGTTACTGTACTAATTTGTGAGACTCGAGCAAATAAAATTTTCAAAGATATATAGGTATAATGTAGCTGACGAGTTTCAAAATATCACTCCTAAGGAATTATCGAGAAATGTAATGCGGAATATGAAAACGCGTGCATTTCAGCTGATACCCGTCAGGAAACTGGTTGATTTCGCTACCGACACAGGTTTTGGGGATGCCCTTCTCTCCTTCTATCCACGGGACATAGCCTTCGGGGGTGCTGAATTTGTATCGCAGAGGGTTCTGCTTTTAGTGATTGCCCCGAGCTTTTCTCGAACAGTTACGGTAAACCGAACAAAATTACACTTTAAAAACAAAGTATTATTTTAGACCTAGTTTCCGTTATTACAATCAGACTCCCATCAGAAAAAAACAGTGTCCAGTGGTACTCTAATGAGATCACTGGTAC
The DNA here is from genome assembly GCF_010883055.1 of Belonocnema kinseyi. Classification (NCBI taxonomy): domain Eukaryota; kingdom Metazoa; phylum Arthropoda; class Insecta; order Hymenoptera; family Cynipidae; genus Belonocnema; species Belonocnema kinseyi. The sequence goes on from NC_046659.1 coordinate 64,661,293, forward strand.
AAAACCAGATTCATTTATTTTGCATTGAAAATAAGAACATGTTTAATCAATTTTTTTAAAGAAACTGAGATTCTTTTAGAAAACTTCAATTCCTAATTGTGTCATCTGGTCTTTTGATTTGAAGTTTTCCTACCTAAAGAACCTTTTGTTGGCTTCTTTAGAAATGATAAAAGATGTTAATTTTTTTAATATCCGTTGTTTTTTTCAAAATATGTCCATTTTTATTATTTTTAATGCTGAATCACGACAGGTTAATTAAAAGTAGTACTAAGGAGTAGGTCTTATATCCATTTTTTATTTTAATTTTTCATTTTAAAATACGAAAGTCTGTCAACATTTCGCAGTTAGTTAAATTGGACCTTATTTTTCAAATGAAAATGCAGGAAGAAAGTTATAATAATTTATTCAAATCCGAATAATAATTGGATTGGCAAGTGTTTCAATATCATTAAACTTTCATTCCAAATTAATTTCTTAAACTTTATTTTCATTAATATTTTTATATATGACAATTAATTGAAAGACAACAAACATTATAAGAAACAGCAAGTGTTTAATTTATAATTAAAAAATAATAATCTTGAAAAATTTAGAATTTAGTGTTGTTTTTTTACATGACGGAAAATCTGAAATCGTCGATACAATACCAAAGATAATTAAAAATATTTCTTCTGGCAAACTTTCGCTGATTAAAAAGGGGACAATTCAAATTGTCCAAAAATAATTTTAGCCAAATTTTAAACAAGAATCTTCTCAAATATTTCAAATATCACGATTCAATGGCTAAATTTGTAATTTTGTATCACACTTAACCCTATATATTGCTTCATCTAAATTCCCTACAAAAAAATGTAATCGCTTTTTATTCTGAGATTTGGAACGATATTAAATATTTAAATTGCGTGTCGAATCTAAAAAGCTCAAACTATATGTAAAATAGCTAGATCGACGATAGTCACAAGTTTTTTGAAAAAATTCTTCTTGAAGTTATTCATAAGTTTCTTCTCGTGCTCCAAGAAACATTATATTTGGAAAATAAAATATTATATATAAAAAAATACGTATAGATCTAGTTTACATAACAATTGAATAATTATTATAATAGAAAAAGAATTAATTATGATACGTTTTTTAAAGAGATAGTTTATACCCATCACTGTTTTGCTACCTAATTCGATGATTCAATTTGGAGTGGATCGTCGCAAGATTCGCTTTGCGCATACGCAATTTCCTATTGTGTGTGTACATATACATGCATCAGATGAAACGAAAAAAAATATATTACCACCGATAAGATTTTACTTTCTATTTTGTTAAATTTCTTATTCTACAAGACCATTATAAACATAAATTATCCCAACTCGCAGTATCCTATTTTTCTCTCTCTAAAGTATAAAACTAAATAAACGAAAGCTGATGCTTCAAGCTTTCAACATTCTTTAACTACACAAAGGTTTTCTTTCTCCACGAGCTTTCTGAATTTAATGGTTACTTTTATCTTTCTCATATTGACTCGTGCATAAAAAAAAACCATTAAAACTAAATTTATGCATAGAAAATTTTTAAATTTTCCGCATACCAGGCAGAAGTATTCCTTACGAGAATTTTTAATTATATCTCGACTGAAATCCACCAACCGATAATAGTAAAAAAAATTTCAACTTGAAGAAAGTATTTATGAAGGAATTTAGTTCACCGTATATTGAAATAACTGAAAGTAATGTAAGATTTAAAATTTGAAAAAAGAATGAAAAATGTACCGTGACAAATTATGTTTAATCGCGAAGATTATGACACGCTAGTTTCTGTATGCCTCCCGCAGAACCTCAGCTTGGGAAAAGCTCTTGCTCGTAAACGCGAGATATGACGCTAACGGCTTACATTGAAGGGGAGGAGGAACTTGCACGAGATTCAGAAATTAAATCCGCGTTTTTACACTGACGCTATATACGTATCCAGGAGCTTTAAACCGATTGCTGCAATATTCTTCCAACGAAACGTCAACAACTGTGTTATGTCGCGTCATTTTTCTTCCAATAATAACCCGAGAAATCTTAAGGCGATTTAAACTTTTTTCCAATAAAAAATAAACCGCAATTTGATTTTAACCATTTAAATATAGAGAATAATCTTTTCTCAGTGTTTTAAATAACGGTACTAACATTAGAATTTTTTCCAGATTTAATCAAAAGATATAATTTCTAAAGTAGTGAGATATTACAATCTCTTTCGTCGCTTCTATGATCATTCAGATACCAAAGTACATGACAAAAAATGAAATAAAAAAATTATTGGATTGTACCCTTCAATTAAAAAAATATCTAAAAAAGCCCAGTAATGTTTTCAGTATCAAATGATTGATCACATTCCTATTTTCATCATAAACTTGATTGAAGAGCTTCTAATTTGACTATCAGCATGGAAATAAACATAAATTCTAATTTTGTAACATCTTTATTATAAAATATTGGGTAAGTGAAATTAAAATATTTTTAATTTAAATTTATTATTTTCAATCCTGCCACAGCCTAATTTGCTTGGAAAACTAACAAAAATTTACTAATATATATAATTAATGAGATTAATTTTCTTTTGTATTTATAAAAATTCGATTCATACGAATTAAAAATGATTCGATTTAAATTAAAAATTGAAAAATTAAAAATATAAATAATTCATTGAGTTCAGTAATTTCGAAATAATTAGAGAAAAATGCAAGGGAGTTGACGAGAATTTGATTAAATGCTTAAGAATTCATAGGATTTGAGCAATTTTAGGGAATTTTAAAGAATTGCAGAGAATATGGGACAATCTCTTTAAATTTTTGAACCCCTGTGAAATTCCTCACTTCTTTTGAATATATTTTTTTACAATATTTCCTGAAATCTTGGAAAATTTATTAAAATACGTTGAAGAAAGCCTTTAAAATCCCTTAAAGTCTTTGAAACCTAAAAAATCTGATCAAATCTCTTAAAATGTTTTAAAATATCATAAAACCCTATAGTACCTGTGAAACCGTTCAATATCTTCCGAAAATCTGTAGAAATCTCTTTACATTTTTTTGTCCTCTTGAAAACACCATGAAATCTTTTACAATACCCTAAAATATTTGATATCCTTTAAAAATTTTTTTAAACTCTTTTAAACTTCTGAAGGCTCTTGAAAATGCCTTGCATTTTTAAAATAACCTAACATCTTTCAAATTTTGTGAAATCCCTTCAAATTATTCAAATATATTTAAAAATGTTTGATATTGTAGCGTAACATAACTTAAAGTATAGTATTTCGAAAATAGTAGAAAGTAGGCAAATAGTTCGAAAGCGGAAACACGGAAGGTTTCGAGTTGCAATAAAGTAATTTAGCAGATTTAACCATCCGGGTATAATGGCGCAGCGCAGGGACTAAGATAAGCATGTCCGAGCGATTGTTTCGTTTCGTGACATTCCTTCGTAGCCCTTTTCCATCGTAGGAAAAGTGCCGTTATATTTGCGAACGAAAAGGTCCTCTGACCTGGGTGCGAACCCTGGAAGTGCGTTTTCGAATAAACAGTACGACACCCGACACGGTTGAGAATACTTCGTCTCCCGTCCCGATTTACTTTGAATATTTCTGTAAATTCTGATTTGTTTAATTGTTTGAATAAATTATTCATTGTTAATGAATCACGCCTCGTTCACTTAAACTTTAAATAATACCTAATATCCTTCACTTCCCATATGAGAACACTACAATATATTTAAAAATACTCTAAAAAATGTCAAAAATATTTTTAAAAATTCGAAATGGTTTCTTTCAATGAAACAAAATTGGCTAAACTGGTCTTTTTATTTTTTAAACTGAATAAAAAGTGACTACAAGTAACTCTGTGACAGCCCTGATTATTCCACACAGTTATTTAAAGTGCTCCTTATCGAAATTCCCTGACCTTTCCCTGACATAAGATTATCCTAATTATTGGAAGAGCAAGCGCTAAAATCAGAAAACGTAACAGAAATTAAATAAAGGAATGGCTGTTCTAGAATGAGAATTAGAGTTTTATAAAAAGAAGCACGGAATGCTTGCACTAATGGTACACGAGCTATGTGACAAGGAAGTAGTCATTAATCATTGTCAAAGGATCAATGCCCTGAAAAACATTGTAAAAGCATGCCATGAAAATAGAGCGTCTGAGAAACACGAACCTTTAGTTTCGTGTCAAAGTTATATCAGTTATGGTATTTCATTTACGCAACTTAATACGAATATTGTTAATTAAATAACTGTGATAAGTGCACTGAACAAAGATAGTAGTCCACACACGTACGAGCCAAATGATTACTTTTGATTTATATTAGAAAAGAATGTATATTTGAATTCAGAATTGACCAACCCTTTGATTTGGATATACATCTACAGAATTCAGTGAAATTCAGGAGTGAAATTATTCCTATTGGAAAGCACTTGTATTTCGATTAGATTTAATTTGAATTTACTTTTTAATGCAGAGGAATTAATTTTCTATAAATACATTAAGAATTGAGTGAATTTTAATTGTCTGTAACTCTTTGAAAAATGTATCCAATTGAATGCGATTTTTAATTCAGTCAATATGTCACTATAGTATTTTTAAATTCTAATTATAATCAGATAATATCTTAAATTCAGGCAAATTTTTTCTAAATACATTTACCATTCATTTTTTGAATTTAGATGACTCCATTTTGAATTTGGTTGACTTCTCCCGAATTTAGTGAAATCACTTCGAACATAATGCATTTGAGTTTACAATAAATTTAGTTAAATTCATCCGAATTCCAAATGTTCTTTCTTGAAATTATTTTCTACAACTTCGGAATTCAATAAAGCGTTTACAAAAGAATACTATCCCTGCCCTGTACTCAGTTCCAAGAACCTTTTCACAACTTTTTTAATCTCACTGGTGAATCTTGCAAACGTGTATTGTGATTGTATTTCTCTTGAGCCAATATAATACCAGAAGAAACTGATAAAAGGAAGTAAAAATAAAGAAAATATTTATTTAATATTTCTTGTCATTGCAATTCAACGCAATTTCCTAGGCTTTTGATATCATGAACGTGGTGAATATGAACTATTGCTATCACGTGTAGTACACGGGGGCATTATAACTGAAGCAATTAATGTTTAGAACAACCCACTGCAGCATACAGTTATATATATTCAATGATTTGTTCGCGTGCCAGTCGCTCGTTTTATCACCATCCAAGCTTTCCCGCTGTTGCACTGCCAAGTGCCGCAAGTCAGGATGAAAAATTTGGAAATTATCCAGAATTACTTCTTCTACATTTGCATATCCTTTTTTTCGTGACAGTGATTAATAATAATTCTGACCGTGAAAGTATATCAATGAAATGGAATGAAATATACGAAAAGAAGCTTGAGGCAGAAAAAGTGCAGAACCGATAAGAGAGGATCCATCAATTAAGTAAAGATGCTGTTTTAATTTTAGACCCCCCCCCCCTCCTCCTTATGTGAGATTATATATTTTTCACTCAATATATCAGTTATTTTAACGACTGTGAATGAGATTTCAGAAGATATAAAGGGATTTTAAAAGATTTGAAAGGATTTTAAAGTATGTCAAAGGATTGCAAAGTATTTGAAATAATTATAACATTTTTACTAAATGTAATAAGATTTCCAACTCTTTTCGGGGATTTTGTGAGATTTTAAGGGTTTTTAGAACATTTTAAAAGCTTAAAAGAATCGTAGGAGTGATTACGAAGGTTTACGAAAGGTTTACGCACAGATTTCAAATAATTTATGAAGATTTCAAGAGTTTCAAGAACCTGGATTTTCCAGGGATTTTGCAAGACTTAAGGCAGTTCAAAGAGTTTAATCAGATTTCAAGGGACAACAAAGAATTTGAACGCATTTTGAAAATTTCGAAAGATTTCAAGATATTTCAATGGATTAAAAAAACTCCTCATGATGTGAAAAGATTTCAAGTGATTAGAAGGTATTTCAAAGGACTACAAAGTATCTTAAGCAGTTACACAATTTGTATGGAATGTAACGAGATTTCTCAAGCTTTTTAAAGATTTTAAGGAATTACAAAAGTTTTAGGATATTTCAAGCGATTAAAAAGGATTACGAGAGTTTGCACATGTTTCAAATGAGTTTCAACGATTTGAAGAGTTTCAAAAAATTACTTAGTACAATTTCATAGAGAATCTCCACTTTTTCAATTGATTTTGCAAGATGTTAAGTCACTTCAAGGAGTGTAATTAGATTTTAAGAGGTACCGAAGGTTTTCGGCGGATTTTGAGGCATTTCAAGGAATTAGGAACCATTTACGCGGATTGTAAGGGATTTTAAGGAATCTTATTGGCGTTAAAAACATTTTATTCTATGTTAAAATAATTTAAATGTTATTAAGAGATTCAAAAAGATTTCCATGGTTTGAAATTTCAAGGTACCTCGTAATATGTTAAAATACTTCACGCAATTTAAAGGATTTTGATAGATTAGTAGAAATTTTAAGCGGTTTCGAAGGATTTTAAAGGATTGCAAGGAATTTTTATGAGAGTTAATATTTCAAGTGATTTAAAGGATTTTAAACAATTTGCCGGAACCTCCAAAATTTTAAGAAATTTTCATAGTATTAAAGGGATTTCCACTGTTTTTAGAAGAGGTCTCGAGATCTTCACTTTCTAGACACCTCAGTCGTTTTAAAGTATATAGTTGTATTGCCAAAAATTAGATGTCTGAAGAATCTAATTTTTCTATAATTTTAGGAATTAAAATAATATTACTGAGTATCTCATTTTAAATAAAAAATATTATTTTCTATAAATAAATTTTTCAAGTTAAAAAAAGAATTATTTTAACAATTTTTGTTTAAAAATTGAAATTTTTGCTTACTATCGCTTTTTATCAATTTTTATAAATAAATGGTTGAATTTTAAAAGCTGATGTTTTTTGTCGGGAAAAACGTTTTTAGGGAAAGAAAATCCTTTTCAGCAATTTTAAAAAATACAAATATTAAAACTTCATTACCTTATTTCCCTGAAATACCTGATTAATGAAAAAATTTTTAAAAAAGCACTGCAGACTTTCTGAGTTACATGTTTCGAAAAGAATTAGAGAAAATGTCATGTGAGTTTACATTTTCTTTTAAAATTGTTGAAATAAAAATCTTAAAAGCTTCTTTTGCAATCTATATATCTAAATTGGCTTTTGACTGGCAGTGAGAAAGTATGCAGCTGGTTTCATGAATAGCGAATACGTCAAGGTAAGTGCAGCAAAGGAATGCCCGCGCGTGTGTGTGTTTGCCCACGTATTTATAAGCGAGGTTCAGGAACTAGCCGAATACGGCTACCCAACCCCATATTCTTGGATATAGCTAACTCTCCTGCTCTTACTCCGTCTTTCCAATCGGAAATCAATAGCAACATTGCCGTGACAACCCCATTGCTTTTGGTCGTCTTTAATCGCATCCGTACACCTCTCCACCCTCACACCAATTAAACTACTGAATACCAATGCTCGTCCCCTCTACGACTCAATTAACGTCTTTACAACTCCTATTGCTTTAACTAACTGGCTTTCCGTTTTCAGATGAAAAGGCGCGCGGTGTGCCCCCATTTATCCATAAATGCATCAATTGGATGTTCCAATTTTTTCACATTAAGAGGATCCTTACATTTCTACTTTCAAATTTCCATTTTTTACATTCTCATCAGAGAAGGTACTAGATTTGTGTAAAATTGGACCCCTCCCACCCCAGTTTTTGTCAAATGTCCACGTTTTGAGAACCCCTGAATCTGAAAAACAGGTTTTTACTAATGTGTCTGTCTGTATCCCTGTATGTCTGTCTGTATGTCTGTCTGCCTGTGACCACCATAACTGTTGACAAAATTAATCTATTATATTAACCTTTGGTACACTTGTTGATTGTCCTAAACTAAAGGTCAAGTTCGCTAGTCAGCCATTTTGAATGAAAATTCAAAAAGTGGGCACATTTTCAATATATTTTTAGGACCACTTTTTTAAAATTCAAAAATTCTCTGTACGGTTATTCATAGTATTCAAAAAATTTAACAATTTATCCAAATGACTTTTTTCGAAAAATCAAAAATTACTAGAGTTCTAGTATTTTCAAAATAAAAAAAAAGCAACTACAATGAACAATTTAAGCCAAACAACGCATGATACGAAAAAAAGTCTGGAAAAGAAAAACGTTGCTTTTTGGAAGCCCTACAAGATTGTGTTAACAACTCTTTCAATTTGGTCAAAAAGTTGAAAATTCCAAATTTGATCGCACAAACAATGTTTGAAACCACATTTTTTCAAGATGTGAAAATTCTTTGCACGGTTGTTTATAGTACTTCAAAACTTTAACAATTTATCCTTCTGACCTTTTTCTATAAAAAGAAAATTGTCAGAGTTAGAGCATTTTCAAAATCCAAAAAACCACACTAAAATGAACATTTTAAGCCAAACAACGCATGATATGAAAAAAAGTCAGGAGAATAAAAACGTTGCTTTTTGAAAGCCATACAGGACTATGATAATAACTTTTTTAATTTGGTCGAAAAGTTGAACATTCCAAATTTGATCGTACCAAAAATAATTAAAAATCCAAAAATTATATTTTTTGATCAAACTATGCAAGATACGAAAAAAATGAAAAAGCTCAAATTGCGCGCCCTGGAAAGAACTACAAATTTATAATGAATAACTTTTCGATATACTACGAAAAAAAATGAGACAAACCTTGCTTATCCAAAAAAGAGCTATAATTTTTTATAGGACTCGTAGTTTTTGCTTTAATCGTAAAAAATAACATTAAAAATATAAATATTAAATTTGTTTGAAAAAACGACACAAGGTATGAACTGAAATTACCAGGAAAAAGTTGTTCGCCTAAAAAGATCTATAAATTTATTATTAATCATTTTTCGTTAGGACGAGCAGATTTTCTTTTAATCGTAAAACATAAGATTAAAAATTCAAAAATTAAATTTTAAGAAAAAGGACAGAAAAACGAAAAAGGACAAAGGATTGTATATAGGACCTTATATAGGTTCCGGTATTAGACCATATGCAGACGCACAATAGTTTTTCTTTAATCGTAAAAAACAAGATTAAAAATAAAAAACATAAAAACAAGGAAATAAGAATTAGTATGATTCAATTTTTATGCATATTATGAATTGTAATGATATAAATTGATTGAAATGATACATGTTTTAGCGCACCTTAGAATACAATTTAAAGCAAAATATGAAACAAATATTAAAATAATCATGATAAATGCAATTTTCTCTTTATTTTGCAATTTTTGAATAAGCAATCCCAGACAGAGTCACATAAAAATGTAGTATAATTGATACAAAAGTGTTATGTATAATGTAGAAAAGTTGACATGTTGGAAAAAATAGAGTGGAAAGCACGAGATACGTGATGAGAGAAATGCAAAGACCAAGCGCGGAGTGCGATTGCCATCAGTCGGGGGCTGTACCAGGTGTATACATATGAAACCGGGATTGACATCTAGCGGCCAGTAGGCACACTTGTAGGCACTGTCGGAACTTACCATTTGTGCTAATTGGCGTATTGTCATCTGTCAACAATATCCAATACCAAA
>NC_046659.1:64671002-64674830 GCF_010883055.1 Belonocnema kinseyi
GGGAGCTCTTCTTAATATTTTGACACCAAAATCATGTCGATACACCTTACCGACTGCGAGTAAAGCCACCCACGCTTTAACTTGACAGACTGTATTTGTTTAAAACTTTAACTATTTTGTTGAAAATGTATGTCTTTTAATTGAAACGTCAACTATTTTCTTATGATTGAAACTTGTCGGTTGAAAGTTCATTTTTTTCTAAAAATTCAACGATTTTCTTAAAAATAATTTTTGTTGTTGAAAATTCACCTTTCAGGTTGATGAATCAACTGTCTTTTGACAAATTAGTCTTTTTGGTTTGAAAATTTAACTATTTATGGTTGGAAATTAAAATTTTTGTGGTTGAACTTTCATTTTTTTTTTTAATTCGACGATTTAGTTAGAATTGTAATTATTTCATCAAAAAGCCTAACCATCTCATATTTATTTATTTGAATTGATTGTAGTTTAGTAAGTTTAGCTTTAATTTTCTTAAACTAACATGGCCTGCATTGAATTAAGATAAATTTATGTCAATTAACTTAAATTCTGATGAATTTAACTTCTTTTTTAAGCTGATTCAACGAATTTTCAACTGTGGAAAATATTTGGAAAGAATATAACTAGTTGTTAGAGTAATATGTTCACTCAAGTTAATCAGTGGATTGCTTTTACTGGATGAGATTGCAATGAATAACTACAATAAGGTTCTAATTAAAAATCAGTTAAAGTTACACTGAAAATCAGTGATATTTGAGTGAGAACCATTGGAATTTTCACTGAAGTCACTGACCCTTTTCTTGCAATTTCGAATTTATTTCACTAGTCGAGTCTGAGATAATTCAGGTGGATTTCGATTCAGTAGTATTTAATTTGGCAAAACTTTAGTTGAATTCGAAAAGTTCGTGGAATAATTAAATTCTGTGAATAAGGTCTGACATGAACCTCGATCGAGTCTGTGAATTCGAAAACTGTAGATACCTCCTGGAAATTCAATCGAGATACCGATAATTATTGTCTTCCTCGACAATTAAAAAAATCATTCTTAAAGTGCGATTTTAATCAAAGATTTTATTCTAGTTAAATTAAATAATAGCTATGGGTTGGGTAATAGTTATGCGGAGGGTAGAGACCAAAATTATGGTATAACAGAAAAGTGCATAAATCGCAATAAAAGCTTATAATATCGTTATAACTAATTCAAAAACAAATTGAACATTTTGTATGAGGCTTTAGCTTTGCATTATTTAGATGTTAAGAATATAAATTTAAGTGAGTCGAGAAAAAGGTTTAAGAAAATTGTATGATTTAGTTTTGTTACAGTTTAATTAGCGTAACTTATGTATAATAGAAAATGGTGCAAGTTTGAAGGATTGTTTTTTGAAATAGCTCAATTGCTTCCTCATGGAGGGGGGTTTGTGATAACTTACATTTTATAATCTATTTTTTGACATTCCGATATAATTCGACCCCAGGAGTTCGGAAATTAAATTTCTATTAATTTGATATGTATTGTGCGTGTGTGTAACTTTTTTCTGTTCACCGCATATCTTGAAAAGTAAAATAGCAGCAATCATGAAATCTAGTCGAATTTGAGCTCCGGTGGTTATTTAGGTCTGATAGAATTTTGAGCTATATCGGCCAGTTAGAATTAGTTTTTTTTTTAGTTTAGAGATAAAAAAATTTACCTTGTTAATTCTGAGAAAACCTTTTTTCAAATTCAAATACAATAATAGGATATCTATCGTATTTGTTCGTGTCTTTGAGACGTATCAATCGACCTATTATTATATCTCTTATGAACTACCAGCACAGATATAGGAAGTTTCAAGAAAATGATTTATTCTGTTTATATGAATTTTTTTTTCAATTTAAAACACAAGAATACGATATCTAATGTATTTGCTTGTTTCTCTAAGAAACATCGATTGACCTAATGTTGAACCTGTTATAACCTACCAGTAATGATTAAGTTTCAACCAAATTTCTGTATTCTGTTCATAACAGGAATATAACAGTACTGCTTTTGATGTAATTATTTGCTTCTCCGCGACGCGTAGATTAATCGATTGACAAACTTTCGATGAAAACTCTTGATTAATCAATATTGACTTAAAAAGTTACAAAAAAAGTTGCATTGTTTCAATGAAGAAAACTTTGGTTTAAATTTTTAATATAACACTATCGTAAGTTAAAATTTTGCTCATTGTACAGCTCATTGTACTACAGTGAAACTCTGATAAAGGGCCCTCTGCTATAGTTCTTCTGAAAATTGACGTCGCGCCACAGGTTAGAGTAAAAGAAGCTGCGGGGGTTGCGGTGGTCACTCACGCGTGGCCAAACAGGAGCAGCAGTGGGGCTCCGATGCCTACTGAAGCTGATGGGACTGATCGGATAATTTCGTGCCATGATGAAATAAGCTTTTCATTGACAACAGCGCCATCTGACCTGCGAATATATATCGCAAGTTATTGGAGCAATGTTCTTTAGGAAAGGCAGTGAATATCAATTTATTTTAATCAGAAATGTTATACTTTGGTTTGAAATTAATTAATTAATTATTTACTATAAGATTTTTTCTTAATATTTAATTCAAATTCAAATTACATCTTAATAGTTCCAAAATGGTTGCGTTGTCTTAGCTACCAGTAGGCTCTACGACTCGATAAAGAAAACAAACAGAGAGAGAGGGAGTGGGAGGGGGGAGAGAGGGTGAGGAGAGAGAGAGAGAGTAAAGACGTCGGAGTTCCACTGTAGTATTTTGAATCTTAAACTCTCAAGTCTTGATGTAGGATTAGTGAAAACTGTGTTTTTTGTGAGTCCAATATTTATAAACGGAAGTGATTTTCTGTCAAATAACTTCTTTATATGTCGGGTTGTGAAACAGCGCAATAGGAAAAAGTGCGTTCTTCCGCACTTGAAGTGTTGACGTGCAGTGTTTTGATGAAGATATTAATGTGTTTTTGGATAATGCTGTCTCTGAAGGATCTACTCGAGTGAGCGACCGACTATCTGGGCCCATTATTCAAGACAAAGCTCTCCTTTTAGACGATATATGCTTAGCGGCCCGCAAGCGTTTAAAGTACGTAAGCAGGAAAAACATTTATTTTGACGTGTCATAAAAAACCTGCTTTCTTCTTTCCGTTAAATATTTAGTTTACCCTGGTCTCTCTATAAGAAAATTAATTTTCAAAATATTTTTTACGACGAAGTTAAATCCACCGGAGACAGTTCATACGCCCCTGACTGTTTACATCCGGAGCGGAATTTTATCGTGTTTGTTCCTCACGACCGTCAGCCCCAAAACCGGAATAGTCTCAGTTCGACTGTAGTCAAAAGCATAGCGTTGATTTATCCTTGGTAAATTCTTATATTTTTTTTACATATGTAACATATGTTTCTTTATATAAAAAAGGAATAGTAAGTATGTTTTTTTCGGTTAGGAGGAAACTAAATTGTATTTAATAAGGCATGGTCAAAAATATTTGCAAAAATTACGTAACAAATTAACGAAAAATAGTTTACACAATTTATGAATGACCCCTTAGATATAATATTTAATTTAAAAGTCTGCTCGAAGTCGTATTTATCTCGCGCTTCGCGCTCGATTATGTATTTATCTTGCGCTACGCGCTCGGTCTTTATATTTTCGTACATTCTTGCGCAAACATTTTAAAATTAAGACTCAAAACATCCACCACTGTCAGTTTATCTCTTTCGTTAAAAGAGCTTAGCTCGAGAGTTTGAGCGCACATACCAGGTGTATACATATGAAACCGGTATTTTTTCAAGAAAAAAACACATTTATTTCAAGAGAATGATAACAAATATTTTATTCAAAGTATGCGC
>NC_046659.1:64674930-64678386 GCF_010883055.1 Belonocnema kinseyi
AAGGTTCTTAAACCTAAATAATTATAATAAAAATTAGTAATTTTAGTGCGAACAAATATGATAGATAATTACGTAGATTTGAATACATTGTTACCTGAGTTGGTGGTAGTTTAAATAGTCAAACAGATCAATTTTCAGTCAAATAAAAAAAGGAACATTTGAGTCAATAGTTTAAAGAAATTAATTAAAATTTAGCCATTTTTTTTTTGAAGTGTCAAAAAAAAATTTTTGAGACTTCAATCGATTACCCTACATTTTTTAAAATTGTACGAGAAAAACAAAATTGGCGTAGGTTAGGACGGACGAACAGAATTTGACAGTTTTAGAAATACATGAGGAATACGTAATGAACGATGATGTGATAGGCAAGTTTCCATTGAAAACCACTGATGTGGATTGGAACCACTGAAAGGATTGATTTGTTTCATCAAATCATTTCACAAAAACTAATTTTTTGACAATTTATGGTAATTTTTGTAAATTTATGGTAAAGTTACAAAAATTACCTAAAAATTAAGGAAATTTTTGGTAAATTTGTAAATTACAGAAAATGTATAGAAATTTAGTGTATCCGAAGCTTTCTGGAAGAAATTCAAAAATTTCAAAAAATTCTGAAAATTAATCGATAATTTGTTAAATTAAAAAAATGTCCTAAAATTTATGAAAAAATGGCTAAATTCCAAAGTTTTCAGAAATTTATGAAAAATGGTCAAATTACCGATTATTTCAGATATCTAAAATTTTCCGAAATTTTCGGTAATTTATCAGTCATTTATGGTAACTTATCACTTCGAGTATGTTCAATAACTATTCACTACTCACAATCAGTCTCTCAAGCGTCAAATCATAATGAAGTGAGTTTATGATTCCGACAGCCCTGGAAAGTAATTCTGACTCGAAATGCGCAAGCACAACCGCAAGAAAAAGTAATCATACTCAAAGAGCGCAAGCGTAGCAGCTATAGAAAGTCTTTTTTAACTATATTTTACCACGGTTTCGAAATTGGTCACTTCCCGCACGGAATACATGCGTCGAAAAGCGAGCATTTCGTGCGTGCTTTAGAAAAAAGCTTATTTTAGTAAAATTATTTTTTTCCCCGAAGACTTTTTGATAGATTTCGCTAAAGTTTTTACATTTTGTCGATCAGACTTACTTAAACCAAAGGTTCATAACCATCAACTATAAAGAGTAATGATTTTTTGTGTATACAGCATGTTATGGGGGTGTTTTCATACCTTGAGCTTCAGAGTATAGAAATCATTATTTTTTAGTAACTAAAAGCACTAGAAATTTTTTATCTAACTACTGTGGTTTGAAATCATTATCAAATAAGTAGAGGATGCGTGCATAGCAAGAATATGTTTTGAATTCATTTTAAGGGATGTTTTAACATCCCTTCAACTTTGAATCTAGGAAAATGGCATTCTCTAAAGAACAAAAATGAATAAACATTGATACATAATAACCGAAGATTACTCATACCGTACATTTTCAAATATGAAGCAGTTATAACAAAGAATGTAAGTAACTTATTCCAACCAGAACCATTTAGTTTCAAGAATATTTATACACGGGAAGTTCAAATATTCATAAAGTTTTTGTCCGCAAAGGAAGCAATATGACGAAAGTGTAAGTGAAGATGTAAATATAGTCCACTTAGTTTTAAATGATAGAATAGAATCTTATTTTTTATTTGAAACATTTACTCAGGTGAACCCGGTTATACATCATAGCCACGGACTAAGTCAAGTCACTGATGAGCTTAGTATGTTATAAGTTAATCCAATACGATGTTTGAAACCTCCTGCGATGATGTTGTAGGTATACAATTACGAGCAGCCGCGAGCGTTGTAGGTGACAACATTCACCTCTGGATGCTTCCTTAGAGCCACCATCTGCCACTCCACGGGTTTTTAGTCGCTCGCTTCCTGATGATCAAGAAAGTTTCTTACAATGCGACAGGTGTTTAATAAAACCGCCTTCTGAGCTGCTGCCAATACCTTACTGACTCCTAAATGTTCAAGATGTTCAGTGCATCTTGCGTGCACATTGCCTGTAGCCGAAATCACAGTGGGATGTATAGATGCATGATTTACATTCTTACATATGGTCTTTACTTCATGCAATATCGATGAAGTAGACTCTTCCACCTTTTTTTCTCGCATCACGATGTCAGGTCGTTTGACCGGGATCTAATGATTCGTTTGGATAGTAAGATCCCAATATAAGATGTAATCTTCGCTTTCTCAAACGGGAACTGGAATATATCTATAGAAAGGTATCCATTCTTTTAAGAGTCCTAGGTTTAGGGCAAGTTGTTGATGCATAATGCCCGTTACATCATTGTGTCTGTGCGTACATTCTCTCTGAGCCATTACGCGACAGCCATCAATAATGTGCTCGATGGATTCGTTGGTATCTCCACATAATCGGCACCGGTTAACCACGTCCTCATGTAACACGTGTTTGCGATAATTGACAACCTTGTCCTGTATCGCAATGACGAATCCTTCCATCTCTGGATACAGAACACCCTTTCTTAGCCAAAGATTGGATGCCTCACTATCCACTTCATGTTAATTTAACGTTTTGGGGTGCTCGCCGTGCATAGCTTTCTGCCTCCATTGTATTTATAATTCCTCTATGGTTTTGCCCTGGTATTCCAGGCCCCATATGAGGACAAATTCAAAGGCGTTTAGTCAAGATCCGCTTTACAGATGGTGCTGTAAAGCGCAACATTTCGTTCGCTGTTAAAAGAGTCCTCCAACTGTCTTTGGTGCAAGCTCGCCTTAAAGATGTGTTATTATGTATAATTTAATTATTTTTATACTTGGTTGCTTAAGGTATGAAAATACCCCCAAAACATGCTTTATACACAAACAATAATTCACTTAAATAAATATTTTTCTATATTAAAATACATGTCAAAATTGAAACTTTCATAAGTGTTTGTCGAAAAACTGTCCAACTTTCTTAGGTTCGAAAATACAAAAAATAATTGAGAACTTTTCGCAAAAAGCTGTTTACTGTACATTTGCTGCGGGGTCCTTTCCGATCATTTATAGTGGTTTTCAGCCAAAGTTGAGTACATTTTTTGAAAAATATTTTTTAATAATATTTGTATTTTGCTGGTGCGTAAAGTTACTTATTTCTAAGAAGCGTATGCCCGTCCATTGTTCAAATTAGTAGCACAGATGTGTTTCGAAGTGCCAATATTATTCTTGCATAGTCTGCTGGATTGTAGCACTTTGCACATCATTTTGAGGCGCGGAAGTGCTTATTTTCAAGGTGGGCGTTGGAATAAAGCACTTGAGCCTGTAAATTCAACTACAGTCTGTCAAGTTAAAGCGTGGGTGGAAAAGTGTCCGACAAATTGGAAAAACTGATCGTGTCAATGTTTTCTCGCAATCCTTTACTAACTCTGCGAGAAGGAGCTGCGAAATTGAAGAAAAAGGG
>NC_046659.1:64678486-64686381 GCF_010883055.1 Belonocnema kinseyi
GTTTCTCAAATCGAAAATTTCCCGCATTTGTTAGAAAAAATATCGTGTGCTACAGGAGCTAAAAGTAGGCAGTTGAAACTCTTGTGAAGTTTACAGTACTTGCCATCGGCTCATCTTCGGGTCCTTTCCGGCTCGTTGAAAGCTCGCCTACAACTCCCCTTCGACTCGTCTTGGCTCGTACAGCTAACTTCACACTCGTGTGGAAGTGACTACTTTCCGCAATTGTAACAGAATATACTATTTTCTATTAAAATAATGCAAAAATAGAAACTTTGACAAGTGTTTGTCGAAAAAATGTCCATTTTTCTTAGTTTTTTCATTCGAATTCTTGCTCTGCCAGTTCAAAAATACAAAAGAGATTTTTTTTAGAATTTTTCGAAAAAAGCTATTTACTGTAGATCAGACGTCGGGTCCTTTGTTGAAAAAGTGTAAAAAAGTAATAAACAATTTTCTGGGAAGAATTTTGAAAAAAATGGGGTGCTTTGAGAATTCGGCTCATGCAGCAGGTTTCACGCTTGTCAGTAATCGCCTATTTTTCGGACTTGTATCAAAAATAGCTATAACTGCATGCAATCAATTAGATTTTGCTTTTTCTAAATACATTAGATATAAAAATAGATCTTTATGGAATGTTATCACTAAATCTTATATTTAGAAAAACGAAAGGAAATACGAGGATGATATTAAGAAAGGGGGAGTAAATTGAATCACTTAGACGAAATAATTCGGTAGAAGATTGAGAATGAGGAAGCTTAAGCGGAAGGAAAGGAAAGCAAGTCAGCGGTCGTTGCCCGATTAACGCCAATGCCAATGTCAGGGTTTTTTCCGTACAGTGACCTCCTCAACAACCCCTGTGAGGTGAACGTTGCTCTTTTCCGCAAAAAATCAATATTCTACTTGCCATCCCAACCGACAGATATCGCGCGCAATCATGGGTGAACTTTCAAGGTTTCTCGTCGGGCATTTACCCTCCTATTATATACCCTTCGAGGTCGTGAGGTTAACGGGTTTAAAGCCAAGCTAGGTCGATAAAACAGTTATCGTACTTATCGATGGTATTGAAAATATTAAATTTATCATAAAAATGAAATTTCTAGGATTCTAGTTAATTTAACATTATGTTCCCTGTGTAAAGCCTAAAATGCTCTCAAAACAGGGGAAATAAGTCAATTTTTTATGAAAATAGAGGAATAATAGTGAAATCAATATTTTTCAAGAAAATTATTGTAGATATCATATCGAATTCAATATGAAATGCTTTAAATTTTCAGCTTAGATAAATTAATTAAAAACCGAGAAGGACCAATTTCCAAGAAAATTGTTAGATGAATTATAAACCAAATGGTCGAAATTTCAATAAAGAAAAAAAGATGAATTTTCAATCAAGAAAGATGTATTTTTGACCAATAAAAGATTACTTTTCGACGATAAAAGATTGGTTTTTAATCCAAAAGGAAAAAAATTTTACTCAAAAACACGAATTTTCACCTAAGCTATGGAATCTCCAACCAAAACAAGATGACTTTTTAAAAATAATAGTTGAATTTTCGACAGAAGGTGATTGATTCTGAAACAAAAAGAATTAACATTCAAATAAAAGTAGAAGGATTTTCTTATTGGATACCATTAATTCAGTTCGCATTTAAGCGAAAAACCGAAAAAAAACATTTTACATAATAAATATTATCGCAACCGAGAAATGGATAAACTTAACTGAATTGCTAATGAAATTGTAAAAACCTGTATCTTATCAAAATTATAATAATAATTCAAGGCAAATTTAAGTAAATTGTGGTAAATTAAAGTAAATTAAGTTTAATTTAAATGACTTCACGGAAACTAATTTCACGGCAGTCAAAGTAAATTCAGGTAGAATTAACTAAATCCAGCTGAATCTAAGGTATTTTATCTGAATTTAAAATAAATTCTGTTAAATTAAAATTCTTGTTAGTTACCAATTTTTTTTTTATTTCAATTAAACTAACGAAAGCAAAAAGTCAAAATTATTTCGGCGCTTTAGATTAAAATTTCTTTCCTATTTTCGAAGCCCTAATTTATTAGTTTGGAGTAATTTAAAATTGGAATAACGAATTCCTAAGACGGCCCATTTGACATCTTTTTCAATAACAAAATATATTGCTTTCTGAACATTGTTTGAAAACTTGCATGTATTTTAACTTTTTAAACAAAAATAACAAACTATAATGAGACTAAGACCAGTAAATTACGTCAAGTTCACTTTGAGCCGTTGATTTACTTGAATTCAGGTCCTAATGTATACTTTAATGAAAAAAAAGCTAAACATTCGAATAAATTCTCGAAACGAAGATTATGAATACTTCGAGAATATTCATCACTTGTTTATAAGTTCAAAAAAATACATTTTTCCTTCTCAACTGGCTCGTTAAATATGTTACCTAAAATAATCAAAAGTACCCAAAATTACTCAATACTCGATCGACTATTGAATTTTTTCAATTTATATTATTAAATACTAATCATAATTATGTTCATACCCTTTGCTTATCTATCAGCTGCATGATATCGTCGATGTCACCAACTACAACAATCTGTTGACGTAACATCTCTTCTTCAACAGTTAGCCAATCACGTATCTATAAACAAACAAAAAATTTGATGACAATTTTGAAATGCAATTATCTTATTGTACTATAATAAAATAACAGACTTTCATGCATTCAGTAAGAGCCCCATTTCTTATAATGACCTTTTATTTTTTCTATCACTTTGAAATTAATCGTTTCTGGTGTCAGTGACTGCCCGAGGTACTTTGCAAATGTAGCTTTCGCAACTGAACAACGAGATAAATGTTACGATCGTGTGGAAATGGCGTCAAATGAGAGAGAAAAGTGTCACGGTTTGGGGGTCTAAAAGAAACCGGAATCAGGGTGTTTGCAACCGGAAATTAGTAGGGAGTGTCTCTTAGTAAGTGGCTGACTTCGATTCACTCCATTTGTCGACATATGTCATTACAAAGCATGAAGGGTCAGAGATAAGAGCTAAGATGAAATACTGATAATACTTCTGCGTAATAATTACCATAATTGCTAATAAGAACATATTCCAGGCTAATAGACTACATCCCAAATAAGAGTGAGAAAAAAATGGAATAAATTTTTTGAAATATATCTATATATTTTTTTTCGTTCAGGAAAATAGGCTAGTAACATATAGCCAATAAATCCAAATAAATCCAAAAAATATACCAATAAATCCTACGAGATAAAGTTGTGCTCTACAGGAAATTAAGATTTCAGGGAGGTCGACATGTCGAGGGAGCTTAAAGCCAAAACCCATTTGTTTTCCACGAATTATATTGCACGTTTCAACGTAACTAAAGATGCATTATCGAAAATGTATTCTGCTTCATTCTATACAAGAAGTCACCCATCAAGTTATTGAAAAAAGTATTCTGAAAATTTCTTTTGACAGATTTTTCATAGACAACTATAAAAGCACTTCTAAATTTAAAGTTTACGGTGGAATCCGAACCATCAGAACGTCGACAAATTACTGGGCTTTTCTAAAAGTTGAGTGTTCAGGATCATTAAAATTAAAAAGTTAAAACTATAAAACATCCAAATGATAAAGCATCGATAATTTCAAAAATTTCAATTATACAAGATAAATGAACAAATTTTGTCGAAGGAAAAAATTTCCATTATTTTTCTCTGTCATACGAATAAAAATCAAATTTTAGTAACTACAGATTTCATAGTCCAAAATTCTGTTCAAACAGCGGAAACGAGGTGATTTTTAACAAAAATAGGGAAATACATTTGTTTTTTAATAAAATTAATCTGCATGCATCATATTGCATTGAATGTAAAATGATTTAAATTCCTAAGATTTTAAGTCGAAATATATTGCATTCACAACAAAATAGTTGCATTTTCTGACAAAAGACATTAATTTCCAACCCGAAGGTGCATAACAAAGAGATTTGATTTCAAATAAGAAATTTGAATGATTTAGAAAATTGTTTACTTTTTAATTAAATAATTAGATTTCTCATAAAATAGTTGAATTTCCAATCACAGTTGATTTTTCACGGAAAAAGACGAATTTTGTTTAAGACAGTTGCATTATCAAACTGAAAAGGTGAATTTTCAATAAAAATTGTTATTATTTTCAACCAAATTGTTGAATGTTAAACAGAAAATTTTAATTTGTAACTACATAGTTCAATTTACAACCAAATAGTTTAATGTTTAATAGAAAATTTTCATTTTCAACCAAAAAGTTGCATTTAAAGTTGAATTTCTAACAAAGAAGTTAACTTCAAACCAAGAAAAATGAATTTTTGACCAAAAAGTATGAATAGTTGAGTTTTGAACTCAACAAAAATTTAATAAATTGGCTTTTATTACTCGAAAAATATATCTACATAGGTCTTCTACCACGAGGGACGTTTTATTATAATTTGCTGCAGTTAAAATAAAAACCAACACTTATTTTTTAAACTTTAAGGTTGTTTATTAAAAATTAAACAAAGTGCTTGCTCCACGTGAAAATTTCCAGTCATTTCATCATTTATTCCTGCTCTTAAAATATTCCCAGTAATTTCCCGGTTATCCAATTGCCCGGTCCAGTAGGCCACCCTGAGTATTATTTAAAAAAACTATTATTTAATTCAAATCAATATTAGATCACTGGAGTTTTGCCAACGATTTAAATAAATAATCAATCTATCCATTCATTTCAGTGATTAAACCTAACTGAATAGAAAAAGTCTTTACAAAAATACACCTGTCATACAATGGAATTAAATTGAACTCAAATCCGTATGACCAATGACATCAAATTCTATAGAAATATTCCCTGTCAATTGGTTTAATCAAACCAAGAAGAATGGATGCAACCACTCTTGATGGTTCTTTCCAGCACAAGCCATAAAATCAACGTGGAATTCGCATTTTTACCTCTTGTCATTGGAAAAGAAGCTGACGTCAGACAACAAATATATTTTTTCTAATTTTGTTTCCAACTTTTAGTTTTAGTCTCGGTTTTAGCACCCCCAAACAACTGTTCTTTTTTATTCCGCTCAGAAAATAAAAGTTTGGATGCTGGTCTCCTATAGCGGAAATTAACGACGGGTTACGATGCACTCTATCGACGAGGTTCAGGCGTTGAACAGAAAAAACACCATTTCGTGAGTGCCATTTCTAGAGTATGAAATCCTCAGTAGAAGATTATTGAATTCAAATGCAATCAATAGAGACTACTTATTTTGTACTGCTCCGTCCAAAAAAGTTTTTTGACATAACTAAGAATGTAAATAAATTATAGGGCTAATATAATTACATATGAATATATTTTTGCTCCTGCACGCGAATAAATAAGATTGCAGGGAAAATAATTCAAGTTTTATTGGTTTAGAGAATTCTCTAGTATTTTCTTGGTACCGAGAATTCTCTAGTATTTTCTCGGTGCAGAAGTGACGAATAATTCTGTCCAGAGAAATAAGTGAAATGCCACATACTTTTAGACTTGACAAGGCACGAAATAGTTGGAGTACTTTGCTGATGTTATGCACAGTTCTGGGAACATGAAAAATCCACAGAGTAAAGGAACCCCAGACTTTATACGAAGGTTGGCAAATTCCAAGACGGCAGGAATTCCAAAAGGCTGCTAAACTTGCGAGCAGTAAAATTACAAAAATTTCTAGATCCATCAATTTTGTTAAACTAAAATGCCACTTACATTTTTTCATTGTTGCACCAAACTACAATTTTCTGGTAAACTTGAGAACTTTATAAAAACATTTGAATTTTTTAAATTCCATTTCGTATTTTAAACAATAGTAGGAAATGTTACTATTTAAAAAAATAGTTTATCAGCGGGCCCAGAAATCTAGAAAACCACGGTGAACCCCGGTAATTTTTTGACCAAAAATCTATTTTTTTCTACCATGCATTTATTTATCGTTTATTCGAAAATCAGAGAGATAAAAATCTGATTGTTTCACGAATGATGCCATCATAGTTAATTGATCTTCGAATATATGCATGCAATATAATTATACCGTACAGTATAGTGGGTTGGAAACAACCATTTTGTTACTAGCGGATTTCATTAAAGGTAAAGTTATATTTGCTTAACAGTAGTAAGCCCTCCAAACTTTGTTCGATCGGATAATAATACCTTCTGTTCTGTGTATAGATTTGAAAATTCATTTTGGGAAATTTGAAACAATTTGCTTATGGGCCGAAAAATTATGTAAAATTATAGAACAAAACAAAATTTTTTTTTTCAAGTCTGAATTTTTTTAAATATGCAAAAAACCATTTTTTTGATTATGTTAACTGCAAATTTTTATTAAACAATTTAACCATGATGTGCTTGAAATTCCTCCAGCTGTTATTAAAGAAACATGACATTATTTTTTGATCGTTAAAAAAAATTATCCTGGTTTTAAAAAGGTGAAAACGTAAAGGTTTTTTTGTATGGTAGCAAAAGAATGGCATGAGCTTTCGATTCAACCTGAAGAAATTTGAGGCACATATTTAAATTTTTTTTAAATTTTCAGTTTATATTATCGAAAAAGCTTCACTTTCTGAACAATAATAATGCGAACATTATCCAACCATTATTGACAATCATTTGGTGCGAGTATATTGAAATATACAAGATTACAAGAGTATTGAAAAGTTTTATTACATTAGATTTTATTTGAATTTTAAAGGAAAAATGGAAATTTTCCCTTTTTGCAATAATTTCCTAAAAATTGACAGAATAACTGTATCCTGTCTCATTTTATATAGAATATCGACAGCTTTCAACATATTCAAGAGAAAAAATATTATTATAATTATTAGATCAGGGATGAGGGAGTTCATACGAAAAAAGTGAGAAGGGGGTGTGTACTAGCCGATATAAGGGGGAGAGGGTATATATTTTGAGATTACTCTAGAATTTTCGTGTTTTAAATCTAAATAACCCGTTCTCTCGAAAACAGTGCTCCCCATACGAAGAGCTTCACAAAGTCATTATGTATAAACCCTCTACGAGGACCAATTAGTGTCCAAGATCTTTCATTTCAGGCGTCTCTCACTACACTGACACTCTTCATCATTCATTAAAAGAACCTAAGCAATCATCGATGAACACACTATGTTATAATCGTGATCGGTGATGTATTTTCGAATATTTATCACTCCAGTCTATAATTTATGATAAGTTTGGAGGTCGTAATTAAATAATTGCCAAATTACAAAAGGACATCTTTAAATTGGTCGGGGCAGGGATGGGGGGTTCAAACCGGCTGATCACTAGACACCATACTGAATTCCGTAGAAAGTTAAATTAAATTTCAAATGAAAAGGTAGGAAGAAGCTTACGAACAGAACTTATCAAGATAGTAAAGATATTTTCAACAGAAGAGGTAATATCAAAGAGTGATTTTGAAACTAAGAATTACAATCGAAATAAAAAAATACAGGAAAAATGTTTGCATCATTGAGTATTGAACAAAAGAAGTGCAACCTCTATCAGAAGAATGGGTTACCAGAAATATATTTAAACACACGGAAAATACTTTCTTTCTACGTAGTTTTATAAAGATACATAAAAAGTCTTCAACTACGGTGAGAGACGATATTATTATTATTATTATTACACCATTAAGCCATTTCCCTTTCGGGGTAGGCGTGACTCGCTCGGTAGGGGAAAGGAGTAGCGTGTGGAAGGGATAGAGATTTTTCAGATTGATCCAGAATTCTCGTGTTATTTAAGTAAATAACACGTTCGTTCCGCAACACTGCTCCGACCCGGGTTGCTGATCAATCTCTCTAGCAATCACCCCAAGCGAAGAACCTCACGAAGCCGTTATGTAAGGTTCCCCACTTGGGTCCATTAATAGCCAAGGTCTTTGT
>NC_046659.1:64686481-64689995 GCF_010883055.1 Belonocnema kinseyi
ACTTTTTTCTGTTATTTGCCTTAAGCTAAATATTTCATCCGTACATGACCTTCCTGGCATAAACCCACTTTGGACTTCCCAAATCTTTGCTTCTGTTATTTTTATTACCCTACGAATAAGTATGTTTGAATATATTTTACTTACGGTGCTTAATAAGCTAATCCCTCTGTAATTATCGCACTCGCTTTTATCTCCCTTTCTCATGTATATTGGTACGATAATAACTTCTTTCCAATCGTCTAGGACGTCTCCCATCTCGAAACATAAATTTATCAATTTGCACAGTCTATGTGGTATGCACGCGCCACCGTGTTTAAGCATTTCAGCGTTAATACCGTCTACCCCGGCAGCCTTAACGTTTTTCAAGTTCTTAATTATATCCCTAACCTCAGTGACACAGACTTTTTCAATTGAGTTTTCCATCGCATCGTGTTCAACATCGCAGTTGTGGTGTCCTATAGCTTCATCTCCGAATTGTCTCCTAAAATAGTCTCTGAATTTTGAAAGCCTCTAGTATTCCGTCTGCATCATATTATATGATAGTAAAATAATTCTATTAACTGGTCATCAATTAGATTCAGTAATCGAAAAGTAATAATATCAATTATTGTTCTGGGAACTTGAAAACAAATCAAGAATTATGGTAAAAACTAAAATCCTAGAAATTCCGCTAGAATTCTAAGTTTCGTGTAAAAAGGGAGCTTATCCTGCTCCCAAGACACTTCAATGGTTACTTATTCTGAATATCGAATTTCACTATTTTACACTTCACATCTCTCGCACTTTATCTGACCTCATATTTAAGAAATATGACCACCATAAACTTCTTCTTTATGAATTTTTCCATGCTTATAAATTGAGCACAAAAAAGATTAAAAAATGATTTCATATCATTTTATAACTAAGAGAGTAGTAACTGATTTATATAATTATGCTAATGTTTTTTTATTCGGCAATTATTATTAAAATCTTCGAATATGATCTTTCACATTTCACATACTTCGACATGCCATTATATTTAGTTAGGCATAAGGTTATCCAAAAGGTTAATTATCTTAAGACAGAGAAAAGCTCTTGTTGCACTCAATGAGGAAATGCCACGAACAGTTTCTAGATCAATAACTTCAATATTTTTACATATTTATTCATTTCTTTGTTTATATTACTATTTTTTTAGTAATTACAATTTTTAAATTACCAAGTTATTTTTCATTAAAAGCTGTTAAAATTAAGACAATTTGAATTTTAAACACTTAAATTAAAGGTACTGAATGGTACTACGGAATTTTCCGTGAAACTGACTGGTCAAATATAGAGGAAGGGCTAGTATTACGGGATTTTCCATGACGTTAGGCTTGAACAAGCTGAAAAAGGGTGACTGTTACGGAAATATCCCTAAATATAAACAGTTCCTAAATAAATAATTGAAATTTAATTAATGGATATAAGCTATTAACAAATTTAAGACCCTAAACTTAAATAATGTTCAAATTTTGAAGAATATAACTTACAGTAAGCAATTTTGGATGAATAACAAAAAAAAATTATATTTCATCAATTTCAAAATGAAATTATTTTTAAATTAGACAACTTTAGGTGAAATCGTTAGAAATTCAACAACCCAATTCACATAAAAAAATATTAGTTAATTTTCTGTTTAAACATTTAATTTAACAATGTATTTTTTTAAAATAAAGTCAACTTATGAACGAATCTATTTCAAATCAGACATCTTCTTGACTTCAAATCACCGAATTTCTCGGGTAATTTTTGCGTTTTGTTTAAAAAAGATACATATTCTTCCTTGAAACCTCTATTACGTTTGACCTAACATATGACTTATATTTTCTGTCAATTTTTTGCCTAAAATAATTTCCTTGAAAAATACCTTTCCGTGAAAAATCACATTTTGCGATATATCCCATACTTTATGAGGGAAATTTGAAAATCATATTTTTAGGTAAACAAAATCTCCGAGACTCAAAAGTAGGTTAGCCTACATAAAGCCGATAGGATATCCGTCTTATAGAAGAAGAAACTGTAAAAAATATAGGAAAAAATAACAAATGTAGGGTTTCCTACAAAATATTTCTTATTTGTATTTTTAAAATGTGACAAAAAAATTTCTTAAAAACCCCACCTTTTTTAAGCTATTCAATATTTTTAGGAAGTTTCTGCTAATATTAAAAAGGCATCCTATCATTTTTATGCGGTGTAGACTATTTTTGAGTCCGGAAGAATTAATTTCTGTGAAAGTATAATTTTCGAATTTTTCTCGTAAATGATGCAAGATAACAACAAAGACAAATAGGTATTTATATTTTCTTTAAAACTTTTTTAGAACTTCGAATTTTTATTTCAGAATTTTTTCGTACTTCTCGTGATTTGCGAGAAAAATTAGAAAATTATATTTTATGATAAAAAATATATCCTGGCCACCAAAGATAGCTTCCTTATGAAAAATTGGCAAAAAATAATAAGTATTGGTTTTTCGAGAAAATTGACTTTAAGTATTTTGAAAAAAACCGCCATCATTTTTTAAATTTTGAAGCATTTTATAACATGAATACTGTTAACGTTTTCTCGTTATTTAACAATAAAAATATATTTGGAAATAAATAAATGTTAATATTTGTTCAACAAAGAAATAAAATAACCTAAAACGGCACAGATAAATTTTTATTTCAATTCATGAACGCAAATAATAATTTTTTTGTCAGTGCAGTTGGCTGAAAAGCAGGTGCTAGTCGTCCGGGCATTCTAAACAATTAGTAAGAAATTGTTCCGGACGAATATTTTCTTTTAGGAAGTAACGATCCTACTTTGTTCAACAAATTAGAGTAAACAAAATGAAACTAATTTATAGCTTAATTTTCCTTATTACCCTATACACTCTAGAGCCATAACTCAAATTCCTTCCTAATTAACTCCCGAATTCATGGTTCTGAGCACAGTACTAAAAAAACCACTATTATATGGAAAAGTAGATACGGCAGTATATTATATGAATTTTAAAAGCCTTCTAAGTAATGCAGGCGCTTCTACCTCGGAATAATTGGAATATTAACTTTGCATCCGTAACAATGTGTAAAGAGAATCACTGTCATAGGTCATATTATCAGTAGTTAACAGCACCCTTTGCACGCACAAAGTGAATACTGAACAAAGTGTAAATATGAGCGAGATATTTACAATCGAGTTAGGGATCCCCTGAACCTAAAAAGATTACTCTTCAATTACGATTAAAAAAAACTGACGGCAAAAGGCTGATTTATTGGCAAAAAATATGGGGTAAAATATCAATAAAACCTGAAATTTTGTTCTTTTCAATACTCGGACCCATTTGAGAAATTCAAAATATAGTGTCAATAGTATTAGCAATTTTAAGAAATATTAGAAAAATTGTTTCATGCAATCCTATTTACCAGGTGTATACATATGAAACCGGTATTTTTTCAAGAAAAAAACACATTTATTTCAAGAGAATGATAACAAATATTTTATTCAAAGTATG